>NC_056728.1:682337259-682604759 GCF_019279795.1 Protopterus annectens
GGCCATTGGAGGGATAAGGCCAGTCTATAACTAAATGGAACAGGTTATTTTGAGCGCAAAAAGGGAAACCTGCTAGTCTTAAAATGTCCTTCAAGGCCAGCTAGCCTAGTACTTACCTATGAACCTCTCTCTCTGTATGTATATATATATATATATATATATATATATATATATATATATATATATATATATATATATATATTTTGTGTGTGTCTGTGTGGATCTCTTTAAATCCATCAAATGCTACCTTTGTCAATGTGCATAATCTCAACCCAAATTGATCGACATTATGCATGTTGACATGATACTTTGCATGCTCCAAGAATAATTCTTGGTGCTTGCAAAGCCTTAAACAAAAATAAAGCATTGTATTTTTCAGGGGGGCAACACCCCCTGCATCCCCCATGTGGGGGACTATGTCTCCCTCACCTCCTGCTGCTTATATATTCTAACTCTGAAATTGTACAATTCCTGGCAAAAATGTTATATTCCACTGCATAGGATTGTCAGTCTTGCATGACTGTTGATCATCTGTTTAGTTGACCAAACTGGGTTGATTAAAAAGATGTTGACCAAAGTGCAATTCCACAAAGTGGATATATAGCTATACAAAGAGAGAGAGAGAGAGAGGGATCGAGGGAGCCATAGGGAAAATTACAGCACGAATATATAAAGAAAACCTATTCTAACGTACAGAGATTACTTCTTCTATACAGTTGTTTATATATGCAGTTACTTGTGGATGGGATAGCTATGCACCAGAGATGTAGCGGACTCATGTAGTACCCACTGCTGGTTCCCAGTATAGTGTCCCACCCCCTTAGTTCTTTAATTGAAGGGCAAAAAAAAAATACTTTTTTTTTCACTGTAGCAGGCTGATTGACACAAGCCCTCTCAGCTCTTCAAGCAAAGGGAAAAACAATAAAAACATTTAAAAATTCATCTTTTCCTGTAACAGGCAGGCTTCAGAGGTAAATCCACACCACCTCAGCCCATAAATCTGAGTGACTTGATCATGCCCCATAACAGTTCCCACCCAGGAGGCTCTGTCCCATTTGCCACACCATTGCTATGCTTCTGGTATGGAGCATATTGTCATGGGCAGTCATGTACAGCAAACAGCCTTCTGTGTTAAGAATGCAACATACGTGTGGGCAACATAGATGCATGGAAAAATATAAATTAGTGTCCACTACAGATGCCCATAACAAGCATTACAGTGGAATTATTGACAGCATTTTCTGAAGTAAGCCTCACAAATGTAACCGGTATAATAATATACAGCTAGTATCTTCCACAGACGTTTTTAACTTTAATAAACACATGACAGGAGCACTGTATTTATACACATATTGAACACAGACCTAAAAAGTGATACAGCACAGCTGATGTGACATAAAATAAATAGACATACCTTGGTATCAGGAAGTTACATTATTAATACTTGTGGAAGTTATCCCATATAAGTGAGTATCGCAGAATACAACAGACTTATATGACATATTGGTTGCCATACCTCTCCTGCATAATATATTGCTAATGTGTATTGTGCAGTAGAACCCAGCTCTGTTGGTGCAGAAAGGGAACATCTTTACTATGACCCATAATGTTTGGTTTCAGTTAGTGTCCCAAGCACCAGTAGGAACGGGCGGTGGAAGGGAGGAATGATGAGACTATGCCTCCTCATCTCTCTTCTGACAAGCTTCAGCGATGACATGCTGGTGTGAGGCAGGCCATTTTTGAAGCCTCAGTGAATATTACAGCCATGGTCAGTGGCCAGAATAGGTGAATGTACACAGCTTCAGGAGGGATGTGGACTCATCTAATCAGATGCTCATGCCTCACTGAGACTATACAATCTCTAGCTAGTCAACTTATCTCAGAAAACTCCAGCCTTCCCATCGACTTACCACACTCTTTCTCTGAATTCAAAATACAACCCATCTCTACTTCTCTCATCTATAAACTTATTCAAAAACTTAAGCCATGTACTCCATCTGCTGATGAACTTCCTTCCTAATATCTCCAAAAAGCAGCCAAAGTAATTGCCTACCCTATATCTATCCTTATAAATAGGACAATCCAAGAAGGAACCATCCCAGATATTTGGAAAATCACCCACATTATCCCCTTACATAAAGGTGGGAACTCTAATGATTACTCTAACGATTGGCCAATTGCTCTCTTATCACCCTTAGCAAAAATTATGGAAAAATGCATTCACCAACAACTTTTACATCATCTCTCTCTACATAACTTAATAGCAAACTGTCAACATGGCTTTACGCCATCACATAGTACCACTACTGCCCTTCTATCCTTCACAGATAACATCAATAGAAACCGCAACAAAAGCATCCTCTCATCTGCACTCTTTATTGACCTCTCTAAAGCTTTCATCATAGTTAACCATACCCTCTTAATCAATATTTTTGAATCTCTTTCCTTTGATTCTCTGGCCATTAAATGGTTTTGATTAGATCATACCCCAGCAACAGGCAACAGGCAGTCCTCTGGGAAAATCAAATTTCATCCTATTTACCTGTCACCATCGGGGTCCCCGCAGGGCTCCATTCTTGACCACTTCTTTTCTCATTATTTATTAATGATCTCCATGTAGCAATTCCTCAAGCCACCTCTATTCAATATGCAGATGATTCCACACTAATATGCTCAGCAACCTCTTCATCTGAACTATATTCTCTTACTCAAAATGTTTTCAACACTGTAGAAACATGGTTTACCAAACGTTGCCTCCTTCTTAATGCCAAAAAAAACAAAACTCCTTCTCTTCACACCCACTACTAGGTCCTCCCCCTTAAATTTCTCAATCTCTTCAAATAATGGCACTGTTATTTTCCCAGACTCTACCGCTAAACTTTTAGGAATAACCACTGACAATAATCTCTCATTTGATTACCATATAAACAACACCATTAAAATAGTCAACAGAAAAATAGGCTCCTTATATAGAATAAAACCTTTTTTAACCTCAACAGTCAGAGCCAAGATCGCTCACTCCCATCTAATCTCAACCTTTCTGTATGCTTCACCTATATTTACCAACCTTAAGAAAACTAACCTTAACAAATTAGCAACTTCCTATAATAACATTGCCAGATTCGCTACTGGCAATCCCTTCAGAACTCACCACTGTTCTAATCTTAGGCAACTAGACTGGCTGGAATTCCAAAACCATCTAATAATCCCCCAACTCATAATTGCCCACAAGATATTTTACCAACCCAATAATACCCCAATACTCTCAAAACTCTTAATCCCATATAATAATCTGAATTCCCTACGTTCTTCTAGCAAACTCCTTGCTAGCTTAACAAAGTCTAATAATACAGCTGGTGACTCTCTGTTTACCAACACAGCAGGAATAAACTGGAACCTGTTACCCAATGAACTAACTCTAATTACATCCTTGCCACTCTTTAAACAAAAACTTAAAAAACACCTCCAAATGCACTGGCTATGCCCTTGTAGTAACCCCGACTAACCACCCTCTTCACCCCTGTTTCTACCTCTTCTAACCAAACTTCCAAACATTAAAATGCTTAGTCTTGTAAATAAGACTGACACTATTTAAACTCTAATCAACTTATTGTTTAAATCCTTCTACCTGATGTGAACTATTCTACATAACTCTTACTGTATTATATCTGTTTTAGCTTTCTTAAGCAATATTCTGTTTACTTCTACTTTTCTTAAGTGTTTTTATAGCTAGAATGTAACAACTACCTGTTTTATTTTTGTTTATTAATCCTTTATTTACCATGTAACAATATTTTTATACTTTTGTATATCTGTGTGGAGCTTTTCTCCCTGGGCCTCAACTGAAAATGGAAATATATCCAGCTAGACTAGCCCGGTCAACAAATGTAAAATAAAAAAAATAAATAACAGATCACAATAGTCTTTTGAATGATGTCAGCACAGAGTGGATTGGACCTCCCAGTACTTTGTCAAGCCATATTCTATCTCTTTTCTCTAGTACTCTGTCTTCACCAATTCATACCAACTGGTAAACCTGGTCTGGGGGTTTAAATACTTGGATAATATTTTTAACAGTGGTATTATGGAGTGGGGGGCTCAGAAGAACCACACTTCCTCAGAAGTCAACATATATCTCGCTGAGCCAACATAGCGTTACAAACAGTAAAAATGTCCTTTAGATTAACATGTCTATGATGCTGCGCATATTACTAGAGCGAGAGATGAGCAGAGTTGCTGAAATGTCTGTGCTTTTCAAGTATGTCTTGAATATTGTAGATAGAGTGCAGCATATTATTGTCATACTTGTGTACATATATATATATATATATATATATATATATATATATATATATATATATATGTATGCATACAGCTGACATCTGCTAACACGTTATAGTCAGAGGAGTATGACTGTATTTGTCTACAATATTGAACAGCTTAATGGAATGTGCACCATAGGGCTGATATTTTTTCATGCATATTAATAATTCAGTTACTGTGCATACAAGTCAATGGTAACAGTATGGTAACATATTACTCCTAGGTAGTACTAGTAGCTGTACTAACCAGTATCTCATACTAGTATAAAAGGCTTTGGTAAAATGTAAGGAACTGAACAATTACGATTGGCATATTACCCAATTGCTCATGACTACTAGTTGCATACTTGTAGGAAAGATTATATGCTTGCATGACTGGAGACAGTTATGACTTAGTGTATCCCAGTAGCAGCATCCAAAGGTAAAATAAAATATATTGAACATGTATTATGTTTACACAAATAGTTTAGCAACCACATGTCTAGGCAAGTAACATGCATATATAAAATGCTAGAGTGCAGATTGTCTCTGTGTGTGTCAGTGTTGTGTATTATTGTTTTTTAAGTGTTTTTGTGTGAACTGAGTATTTTATCAGGGAGTTGCTATACTTCCATGTGGATTGTAAGGTGCATAGAAACAGCATGTTGCTGATGCATTTATATATTGCTGATTAATGTGCACCATTGTCACTAGTATGTGAGTACAGCAGCTATTGTACTCTTAACTTTGCATCATGTCCTGATGTGGTTCGTTGGATACACTGCTCTCATAAAATGAGCAGATGACATGTGAGCAAAAGTCAGGTAAATACATAACGGATACAACCTGACACTGAGACTCTGAGGTAAAAATATTTTATTTATTGGTATACAGCTTAGGGATGTCACCATCACTAATCTGCATATCACCCATGAGTCTTTGTCACACTGGTATAATCATATTCTTATCATATCAGTTATATAAGTTAACACTATGTATTCCATCAATTTAAGGATCTACATAATGTCAGAAAGATGCTTAACTATTGTGACTATACAAAAACAAATGATTGCACAAACTTTAAATATAATACATGAGCAGCCTTACATTAGTAATAAAAGTGTGATTTTACTTGACATTATAGTTATATTTTAAATATATCTACTATCCATTTTAGTTGTGGTGGTGACATTGAATCCTTGCACAGTGTATACACAATAGATCTTACTCCAACATAGTGGCATCAAAGTACACCTAAGATACACTTTAGGATACAGTTATGTTAATTACCACAAATATTTTGGACTACACTAATGCAATTTTTTTTTTGAATTCCCACTTGTATATGTGTACATATAGCCATGTAGTATTCAAAGCCAGTATCCACTGCATTGCTCATTGGATAACATTGTCTTGTCAGTATTACTATTTCTTCCACCACACCCACTTTCCCAATATATAGTAACAGCACCACCAATTTCTTCAATGCATAGGTTTGGGCAGTAAAGATGAATGCATAATTGATGGAGAAAAGTAGTTCTCCTATTGCTGTTCTGACAGGATCCTTTACTACACCATTGACAATACTACTGTTCTGCATAACAAATATTAAAGCGAACTTATTACTGCTGCAGGATACCTGTTTGCCCAACAATATGCACTAACAGTACCACTGCTTTGTGAAATACATACTAAACACTTTGCACTGAAATAACACTACTATAATTTAACTTTATACTGGCAATATCATTGTTTTATGCAGCAGAAATAGTAATGTGTTTTTGATCAATATACACTGAAAGTAGGAGTCTTTCGCACAGTACATATTAAAGTATACTATGAGGTGAAAAATGCTGTAATACAAAATAATTTGCAAAACCATCATCTGCTATTGGACCTGTATTGTTTTTTTCTGCATATAATCATGATATAAAATCAACATATAGAATTTTTAAATGTCTACTAAACCATCATTTAACACTCTCCTCTATTGTACTGATTTGTTTGTCAAAACCAATATTTGATAATGTATTGAAGCTAAAGTATTTTGATTTCCACTTTACATGGACATATTTATTTGTACACACCATTTAAAGATGATTTCACAAAGCAACATTTCAACATATTACTATGAGATAAAAGAACATCATCACTGACAAGCAAAATGAAAGCCAGCTTAGCTTCAACCACAGAGCACAGCACCCTCTTTATTAATATTAAAGATAAATGCATTGTAAATGTATTGTACAACTGCTGTTTAGGACAACTGCCAAATGCATTACACATTCATTAACATTATCATTGCTGAAAAATTTGTCTAACATTACCACTAAAACACTATAGTGCTGTCATTTATTTAGCACAACTCTCTGTTTCAATAGTATCCATCTATTTTGGAATATCTATTAAGGTTTTAACTAGTTTGCATATAGTTGGCAAAGGAGCTCCTCTTCACCAATGTGCTCTTTGTGCAAGTGTGGAAGTCAATGCAAAAAAAATAAATGCAATGTAAAATTAAGATTTCTGATATGTAACATACAAATAATACTATACAGTACAATATAAGACTTGTTCAAAATAACAATGTACACCCCTAGAAGCCTTCAGAATTGAATGAATTTGAAGAGGAATATATTGTAGATGGTACTTGGATGGAGCATACTTAGTACTTTGTTGATGACAGAGGCATTGTTGTTTTGTTTGTCAAAAGTTTAATGTTATGATATACTTTACCACAATGAATTGAATTGCATGAACTGGAAGAACACTCTGTAAGTGCTTCTCCCCCTTTCTCCACTGCAATGTGACCAGGGAATTGGTACATGTAATTTACAAAGGCATGGGGCCATCCCTCTGTGTAAAGGCAGTTATAAAGACAGTAGCTATTCCAAATAAGTCAGTGTAAATGTTGGATTATGTCACCGGTATCCTTGGTGTAAAAGATCAATGTTCAAAGTGTAATAAATAAAAGCAGATTTTCACAAATCAGCAGGCATGAATATGAACCCATACATTTTGGTGGATTTTTTAAGACTGAATAAGTAAGGAATTAAGGAAGTAAGGAAGTAAGAGGAAGAAATGTAGCAGACACCATGATAACAGGATCAGAAACAGCTAACAGACTCTAACAGATGAAACTTGACAATTTTACACACCGCCAACCGGAATGTTTTAACAAGTTTCATTGTAAGAGACAACATTAATTCCTGGCATCTCTAGTTATTACTCCGAGCCAACGTACTTCAGGGTATTGAAGGTGTTGCAGATCCAAGAGGGAGTGGAGGATCTAGTAGCCAGGTGTCAGTTTTCTTTCCCTGGTGGGAGAAAATGCCTTTCCTTTCCATAGTAATATTCCCTTTGGACACTAATGTTTTGTATGGGATAAACAGGTCAGTAGTAATGCCAAAGCTGGCATTTGTTTGAACGGGGAGCACGTCATTATCAAATAAGTAGCTCAGAGTGAGAAATATCCTAATAAGGTTTCCTGGCCAACCTGGATACTGAGATGCACCTTGTGGAAGTTACCCTTCTTTTGCATCTTGCTTCCTGATCTCCTTGGCTTGTTTGCAGTCTTATCAATAACTCTACCCAAATATGTGGGTACATATTCAAAATGCTCTGCCAGTTGTAAAATGTGAATGCTTCTCTCATGCTTTACACTGTATAAACAATGAGGACCAACAGTGACGTAAACATTGGGATTCAGAAAGGTTACCTCTAGCAGAAAATAGGGCTTACCATCAGGAACCATACCTCTCAACTGTACAGATTTTCACAGAATGTCCAGATTCTTGCATTATATTTAAGTCCATTTTTCATAAAGTTGTGATTTTCTGGTAAATCTTTGGCAATTCATTAAAGAGTTAAGTCAGAAAATAATGACCAACATTTTAGTTTCAGACTTCATACCCTTCAGAAAATTCATGCTAGTGAAGAACCTGTATTCTGTTAACCTTCTTAGTTTATAGGAGCAATATTTAAAAATTGCCCCTATTTTTGAGCCTTTGTCCCCCATTAGTTATAGCCTTGTCCAGATTTCATGCTTTAAGAGGTTGATCGGTATGTCAGTAATAGCCATTTCAGATTTAGACACAGCCCTACTGCAATGATTCAATGTGGTCTGTAGAAGCAGCCTGGTGGGCTATCCCTCTAGATTACCTAAAATGTTAATGAGGCAGTCTAAGAGAACAGCATATGATAATTCTGTGCAAGTGCTTTACAGTGCCGAGTGATTCATAGATCCACCTGTAACAGTTATCGCAAGTGACACATCAAACAGCAGGCCTGCCTTTACACAGTTCATAGATTAGTACTAGCTAACTGCCCTTGGGGAGCATTTTAAGGCTAGCCAATTACCCCATGTGAGAATTAAACCATGCACCTTATGTCTGTAAGGGAAATGTCTCAACCATTATGCCAATCTCCTTGTAAATACAAACTGTATGGGATCATAAATGCATCCTATATTTCAATGGGATGAGATAGTGTACTGGGAACATGTTGTCTTGTAATGTGATGTTGAATAAAGTCCAGTCAGCCACTGATGGCTACTACATCAATGAAAGTTGCAGAGCTCATAAAAATAAAGTCTTTTTACTCAAAAAAAGTATCCATTATGTTTCCAGTTAGTTTGGAGATCTACATAGCTTAATGTTGTTAACACTTGTGTTGCAGTTCAATGCACAACTCCTGGGTCTGTTAACAAATCAAGGCAATCATTTTATCGGGAATGACCAGAATTATAACATTCATACAAGTGCTTTCCTGTGATCAGCAATAATGATATCGCGTCTGTCTGTGTACGTAGAATTAGAAGTCGCAGGACACTCGGGCAGTTGTTTGGGAGAATTCCATATCAGAAATGCCAGTGGAAAGAAAACATAGGAATAAATTCTATCACATTCACCTGTACCCTCTCGGAATAGAAAGATATATTTCTATTTGTAACCTGTAATTTATTGTAGCTTATATAAATATTTGCATTTTCTGCGAAAAACTGTTATACTCACAAAGACGTTCTTACTGGTTACAATATAATATAAAGTGAGGTAATTTCTGGACATAGATATAAATAGTCTGTTTTCAGTTATGGTATGGATTTTTAAAGTAGTGCGATTATTAGATGATCCATGCGATTGTTACTTATAAAAGTCAAGGAAACTGTTATACAATAGCTGTCAAAAATATTCAACAATTGCATTCTGTGGTGTTAGCTCATGAACTTTTTTGTGAAGTTTATGTGCACTGTCAGTGCTAGCAGACATTGATCTTGTGAGCTAAAATATATGTTTTTTTGGCTTTTCTAGGTTAGGGGTCACCACAGCAGAACTCCAGTCTGCTAATGATTGGCAGTGAATTTTTAGTGTTGAATTGCCAGACCAGCACCCAACCTTCAAAGAAGGCACACACACCTACCTCCATGTCTGTTCAAGTTTATTTGACCACAGGGAAGACATGCAGCCTCCACACAGAAGGTACTCCAACCAAGAATCAAACCGGAGAACTTCTTGCTATGAGCCAACAACACTAACCACTGCACCACCACAGCCCATCTTATAAGCTAATGTAATTGTAATATTTTACATATCTAGTTCACTGTAATGGACTGATTTGCATTCTGATGTCAGTCATATACAGTGATATAAACATTCAGGCCACAACACATTTTTCCCTGAGAAATTACTTATATATATGATCAGTTTTGTTTTATCAGCTGTCTTTTGATAGAAAATAATAGGCGAAATTCATACATTTCTCAGAAAAAGATGGTAGAATTTAAATGATATATATTTTTAAATTGTGTTGCTATATAAACTTAGTTGCTGCACATTGTTGTATAGGCTGTTTTTCAACAATCCTTTCCACCTTAAACTTGTATGTCAGTTTTTCATTTATTTTAAAGAACTGTGAGACTTTATGAAATTCTTTGCAGTGAATGATAACTCAAAGTCAGTATTTACTATTTACATATGATGTTAAGAAGATCTGATTATTTATTCATGCATTATTTTTTGCATCATGGTTATAATCACTTTTGTTTTCTTCCTTTAGGAAAACTAAGAAAAATATTCTTATTAAAAAAGAAGGACCGTGCTGAATGTGGAGGAGAAAAAATGCAAACTAATTTCTTAGATGTTAAATCTGATAGAAATGATTGTCTTTAGAATCCAATGGAAATGACTGTCCTTAGAATACCAATCATTAGTTTAAAAACTGCAGTTAGATTATCACACTTGTTATTGCAGATGATAGTATAAAGACCAAAGAAAACAATAAAAAATGTTTAGGTTGTTTTCAGACAGTGCTCCTAAAAATGTGACAATATTAATTTCAGTTACTCTACTGATACTGTATGTCAAAATAAATATTTTCAACTTTTGATGAAGTGCTGTTTTGTTCAATTATGGTAAACAAAATGGTATTTGAAATGATGCACATTTTGTTAATGGTCTTACAGTTGCTGGAGAGTCCATATGCCTTTCCACTCAACTCCAGCAGATAGTATAACTTTAAAGTGTTGCTGGAGATCATCTGTGCCTTTTCTCTCAAATCGTAACAAGTATGAGTGCTTTACATTGTAACTGTGTGCGTAGCTGGGTCAGTATAGCTGCACACATTGTATGCCTTTCCCTTCTCCCACAACAGTATTTGTCACAGAATCTGTGTTATAATAGGTTAGCTTTTTTAGCTGTACGTACACATTCCCAATCGTGTATCCACACGATATTTGCAAAGGAAGGTAAATAGAAACATCAGCTAGAGTTCTGTGCACTCATTTAAAACTTCTATACATTAAATTGGTAAAAATACAACAACATGGTGATGCTGTCTTGCCTATCTGTGCCGAAAACAGTTTTATGTCTCTGGGCTGCAAAACTAGCAAAAATGTGAAGTGACAAAAATGTACCAGAAGAATGGCACAGCATGTTGGGAAAAAAGGCAAGTCTTGAAAGGGGATTTATGAATAATATACGGTGGTGGTGCTGCAGTAGCGTTGTCGCCTGACAGTAAGACGTTGTCCTGTTCGATTCTCAGCTGGAGCGTCTTCTATGTGGAGGCATGCGTGAATGGGTGTACCTTCGTTGAAGGTTGTGCATCAGGGCCGGCAACTCGGCATGTAAAAATCTACTGCCAATCATTAGCGGACCGGAGTTTTGCTGTGGCGACCCCTAACCGGGAAAAAGCCGAAAGACACAACAACAACATGCAAGCATTATACAGTGATTTCTGAATAAAAGGATTAATTAATGATTATATCAGGAACCAGTTATACAGAGTGACTGTGGATATGAACATAATACATTTAAATGGTAATGCAAAGTGGCTTTCGCATAATGCAAGAGTCTAATTACTGAATTACAAAATAATTTCTGTAGGGTTACTGAATGTGAAAATGATTATCCATAGGCATTTTGTAACATAATGCAGGTACTAAATGATGAATTATAGCACAATTTATTCAAAATTACTTTTGACATGAAAGCAATTTACCTGAAGCAAATACAATTTGATTTCTGCAAAACAAAGGGTAGGTCAAGGATTATATTAAAAACAATTTGTACAAATTCATTTTGCATATTACAAGGACTTGAAACAGTGAACATAGTTCAAGTGCACAGTGTAAGTGCTTTGAAGGTGGATGCAGACATAAAATGATAGTGCTTTAGATGTGATTGTCAAGGACTGGTCAACATACTCAGACAGTGGAGCTTTAAAAAAATAAATAAAATATCAGCCCTGGTTAGTGTCAGGGTACAAAAATTGTGTGTGGATTTTTGTACAGTTTATTTCTTCCAGAAAAAAAAAATGTAGGGAAAAAAAACATTTTGTGACATCACAAAACCATTTTAGGCCAGGCCATTAATGATAATTAAATGATTGTGATTTTGTAAGATAAACCATTTAACAAGTGAAAACATCCATGAATATATAATAGAATTGTGCAGAATAGCAGAGTATTATCAGTATGAAATGTGACTGTCTCATACACTTCAGAAAAGATAGAGCCATCTCAAATAGTAAGACATCCATTTTCACAACACTAACTCTAAACTGCAAGGTAGCTTAGTACACTTACAACATACTAAATGAACCATTGCCAGAACAAACTGATGTACCAGTGGCAACATGCTAGGGGCAATGCTCACTCAATTGCTATGTATAGGAGTATTCACAGACTTACTATACAAATTTCATTAACACGCATTTCAGCACAAAACACAGCAAGCTATTTTAATCCGTACTAAGTGGATGAATATCCTGTTGAACACTGTGAATTTCAATGTTCAAACATTAACCGTACAGGTCTTCATTGCTATACTGTTAGACCTTATATTTATGCATTTATTTATTTATTTTTGCACTTAGGGTGGCCATTGGTAATACGTGCAAGAATTTTGTCATGACTCACAAGCTGCTTGCACTTAGTGACTAACTTTCTGAATTAGTTCTGACCATGACATCATGCTGCTAGCTGCACATACACTTTCTGGCCAACTAAACACAAGCTTTTTTTATCCCACCCAAGGCTGTCAGTTCCTGTACATTTAAGGCAAAGCTCAGCATATAGAGGTGTTTAAAACAGCATATAACAACAGTAAAAACACCCTCTTATTACACTCAATCTTTTTTGCTTTTCTGCTTTTTTTATACCACTGTTCCTACAACTGTCTACCCTCAGTCATGTTCTGGACCCTATCCTAGATTTTCATTTCTGAAGCTTTGAAACTCTTACCTCCAAAATTACGGAAAATGATCTTAAATCAGGGATACTTTTAAATACTAGGTATACTGTTGAAATTAAAATGTGACTAAATAAGCTGTATTGAATTATCACGTTTTCAGGACTAAAAGTCTCTAAGCTTAATGGACCACTAAAAGTCAGAAACTTATATAACCTTCTCTTGGGAAATTTGATTTTTTTCATATAAAATTCAGTTCATAAGCAGTGAAAAATCTGTAGAATCAATAAATTATTACTAAATATATAGCCAATGAATATAAAAATAATATAAATGAAGATATTTATACATAAATAAAATACTTTTCTTAAATATAATGACACCAAGTTTTATATATACTACTGTGGTGGCAGGACAGGTAGCTCTCATCCTTCTAAGTTGGGAACTGCTGATTGAGAGCTCAGTGTCTGTTATTCCTAAAGTGTATTAGTTCTGGTTTATGCACTTGGGCTTCAGGCCAGTTATTTTACATTAAGAAGGTTCGTGGTCTGCACTCTTGTGGGAGGAGAGGCTGGACTCTGCCCTTCTGAGCTGGGAATTTCTGGTTAAAGGTTTATAGTGCCTGCATACTTGAACTGTTTCTTACTGAAATTGGTACACCTTGTTTGCTGTAGCATAGACTAGATCCAGGCCTGCTGAATCTAGCTTTGTTTATATGCTTGTTATTTCCCTGGAACGCTAATTCCACCTAAAACGCGGCTTCTCAGCGCTTCTGTGGATCCCTAGTGATATCTGCATTGCTTACTGTACTTATTTCCTTGTTTCACTTGAAAGAAAGTTACTTTTTGTCATTTTTGCATTTAAGTTACCTGTAACACATTGCACTTAATTTACCTGGCACTTGCTCACTAAAGCAATTATATAAGTCCGCACTAAAAATTAAAAGGACTACACCCTCACTCCCCATTGGCCCTTGTTTTCAATTATAAAGGAATTCCCAGTATTATTCTAGCATGTCCAAAGGTCAGTTGTCAATCTCCTCTCCAGTCCAGCTGGTGAATCTGGGAATCTTGAGGCAATGTTACAACTGCCTCATGTACACAGACAACCCTCTCCTCCTCCCAACAAATTCCAACACATGTGAGAGATGCAACCATATAGCCAAACTGGAGGCTAAGCTCTCTCAACTCAGTACTGGCATAACCAGTCAGGAGGAGAAGGAAACCACACTCACTACAATTCCAGTCTCACATAGACCTACCACGACAGCAAACCAAACACATAATCACACAAAAACATACTCGGAGGCTCTAAATAAAGATCTGCCTAAGCAGCAGAGGCCTCCAAAGCAGACACCCAAGCAACCGCTACCCCAAAACAAAACACGTGCAACACATATCTTACAAAGCCAGTGTGCTGAACAGTCACAGCCCTTAAGGCTAAACAACACACCTGATACACTTGTAATAGGTGACTCTATCGTCAGGCACACTGACGTCCCGCTCACCAGGCTGAACAAGGAGAAGGTCACGGTGAGCAGCCTGTCGGGCGCTAGGATCCGCCACATAACACAAGTACTCAGGTCACTCCAAGGCAAGTACAAATATGACTCAGTCATTGTCCATGCTGGTGTGAATGACCTGAGACGTACCTCCCTGGACTACATGAAAAGAGACATAGAGGAGCTCTCTGAGCATGTAGCCCAGGCCAGTATGACCCTGACCTTGAGTAGCATCTTACCTTCACCAAGAATGATGCCACAATATGAAGACAAGCTGATCAATTTCAACAATTGGCTTAAGTACTGGTGTCATTCAAAGGGGATCCAATGCCTGTCAGCCTGGGATGATATGCTCGACAAGCCACGATGCTTCGCTAAGGACGGCTTGCACCTGTCACCCCTGGGCTTTCGGATATTGGCAAATGCTCTTGCTACCCCCATAGCGCCTTTTTTAGGCAAGGCTCAAAAGACAAACCCACCTCCATAGGTATCACAAGGGATAAGAAACTAAGAGTAATGCTACTCAACGCCAGAAGTCTAAACCTCAAGATGCACACACTTGAAACTCTCCTTAGCATGGGGAACATTGATATCTGTGCAGTAACAGAAACCTGGTTCAGGGCTCCCAAGAGCACCCCAGCACTACCAGGTTATACCTCATACCATGCTTTTCGGCCCCAAAACTTGGACCAAACCACAAAAGGAGGGGGAGTATCGATATTCATCAAAGATACCCACACCTCCAGGTTGGTGGCAAAGCACGAAGCATCAGAGACTATCCATGTGCAACTAACAGTGGGTAAAACTGCCTTCCAGTTTATAGCCTGCTACAGACCACCCTCCCAAACCCAGGAACCCCACTCGGCCTTCCTGAGAACACTGGAAAATATGAAGGTCTATCCAAACACCATTATATTGGGCGACTTCAACTACCCAAACATAGACTGGGAGCATTACTCTAGGTCCAACACCCTAGCCCAAAGGTTCCTAGAATTCATAAACTCAAATGTTATGGAACAACTTGTTACCACTCCCACAAGAGGGGAAAACATACTGGACCTGATCATCACCAACATGGAGACTCTATGCTCCAGACCAGAAGTGTATCCCTCACTGGTAAGATCAGACCATAAACTCATCTCACTGGATATTCACATCCCGACCCCACCCCCTGCCCAGAAAACCACAGTGAAAAACTTCTCTTAAGCAAATTTCACACTCCTCAAAACTGAGGTGGAATTCTTCAAAGCCCCCGGGCCTGTGGAAAATACGGCCCAGACTGCAGAATCCTTTATAACTGCATTCTATGAACACCTTCAGGAATGTATGTATCATGCAATCCCAAATAAAACCAAGACCCAATCCTCCAAAGGCAGACGTCCTGTCTGGTGGACCCCAGCCATAAACAAACTATACAATAGAAGGAGGAAGCTACTACATGATAGAGCAAAATCCCAAAAAGGGAAGGCATCTCTGATCAGTATTAACAAAAAACTAAGGGCACTCATAAAATCGTCTAAGGCCAGCTTCGAGATAAAAATTGCACAGGACACTAAGGATAATCACAAGGCTTTCTTTAGTTATGTTAGGAACCTGGGTGGGAATTCCCAGATATGCTCAGAATTAGTCCAAAATGACAAAAAATACACCGAACCCACAGACATTGCCAACATCCTAGCTGACAGGTTCAATGCAAACTCCCCCCCCCCACTAAAAGGGCAAATATCTATCCCAGCAGAGTGCTGCCCCCCTGACATCTCAGATGCTCAGGTAAGAGCTGCCCTCTCCAAAGCAAAAAAACACAGCATCAATGGGAACAGGCGGTGTCCCGGGCTGCGTCCTACATGAACTCCAAGAAGAGCTAAACCCAAACATAAAACTACTGTTCAATCTCAGCCTTACTACAGGATATGTACCCAAAGAGTGGCGTACAGCAACAGTGGTCCCTCTCCACAAAGGTGGTGCCTCAACGGACCCTGGAAACCACCGTTCCATAAGCCTGACTAGCTTGGTCTGCAAAGCTATGGAAAGGATCATCATGAACCTCATAAATAAAGATATTGGGGACCTACAGACACTGGATCCTACCCAGTTCGGCATTGTTAAGGGCAGATCCTGCCTCTTAAACCTGGTCGACTTCTTTGAAACAGTCACCAAGGCCATTGACGAAGGGAAGGTGGTCCACACAGCCTACCTGGACCTCGCAAAAGCCTTCGATACAATACCCCACTCGAGCATTATAGATAAGCTCACCAGCTTAAATATAAACCCCTTTGTCATTAGATGGGTTGCAAACTGGCTCAAGGACAGAACCCACATGGTTAGAATTGCTGGAGCCATGTCAGACTCCAAACCAGTTACAAGTGGCATCCCACAAGGCTCAGTCCTAGGACCTCTCTTGTTTGGTATATATTTCTCGGAGGTACAGGCCAACACAGAAGGACTGTGGCTGACCAAGTTTGCAGATGACTACAAACTGGGTGCCCTAATCGACTCTCTAGCTGACACAAGCATCCTCCAAAAGGGCCTCATAGAAACAGACAACTGGTGCCAGAGCCATGGCCTCAAGCTAAACGCCAAAAAGTGTATAGTCATCCCCTTTGGCAAAAACAAAGTGCCCACATATTACCACATAGGTGGTAATTCATTAAGTACAGAAGAAGTAATTAGGGACCTGGGGACCCAAGTTGATATCAATCTCTCATTTGACAAACACGTGGCCAAAGTGGTTAGAAAAACATTTTATATAGCCCACCTAATCATGAAGGGATTCACATCTAGATTAGGGGAGGTTATCGTGCCTCTTTACTCATCCCTCATCAGGCCCATAATCGAGTACAATGCCCCTTTTGGGATGTACCTTACCAAACACCTGCAGCAACTGGAAAGACCCCAAAAGTACCTCACCAAGAGGATCAAAGGGCTCAAACAGATGCCATATGCTGCCTGGTTAAAGAAACTCCAGCTCTACTCAGTGGCATACCGCCTGCTCAGAGGCGACCTGTGCCTGACGTATAAAGCCATGTCCAACCTGGAATTAAGGGACATGATGCACCTCAAAAAAATCCAAATCCCATCGAGCTACACGCTCGAGAGACTTGAACCTCAGCACTGAAATAAATAGGACATGCTGGAGGGACAGATTCATAACCTAGAGGCTCCCTTCACTCTGGAATAAAATCCCAGTCCAGGTTAGGCAGAGTCCCTCACTTGACTCTCTTCAAGAGGAATCTTGATGAGTGGATGGGAGATCATAGGTTTACCCCGGGTATCACTTCTGTGTCACTGTTAGACAGAGGCACAGTATACTAACCTCGAAAAAGGGCATAGCAAAATTAATTTAAAATGGGTGGCGAAAGCCAAACATACTCTGGCTAGGCTTATAAATGCCCTAGGGCAGATAGCCTAGTATGAATCTATGAACCTATGAACCTATATATATATATATATATATATATATATATATATATATATATATATATATATATACACACACACACACACACACACACACACACACACACACACACACACACACACACATACTGGTTTTGCTATTTGTCAAGTGTTTTACTTGATCTTACCTTAAGGGAGATAAGGGATTATTTAATTTTAGCTACTTTCTCCTCAAATTTCTTCTTATTCATATTTTGCATGTACTGTACATTTTTAAGTATATTTGTATGTGCATGTTACTTTATTGTTAATCTTGTAGTGTACGGAGCTTTTCTCTACCAATAATTTCTTATGCATATTTTGCATGTATATTTTTTTAAGTACATTTGTATGTGTATGTTTTTGTATTGTTAATCTTGTTCTGTATGGAGCTTTTCTCTCCGGTCCTCTGCTGAAAATGGGTAGCTTGCCCAGTTGACTCTCCCGGTAAACAAATGTAAAATAAATAAAAATAAATAAAGTGACAAAACAAAATATTGCATGCAAATAAAACATAAAGAGCAGCTCATATATGCATAGTGACATCAGGTAGCAAACAAAAAACAAAATTACTTGCTGAAACATTTGTGTAAGAAACAGTATATTTTCTATACATAACACCACTAATATATTCATTTAAGAAACATGTTTAGATTCATAGATTAGTACTAGGCTAACTGCCCCTGTGGGCCATTTTAAGCCTAGCCAATTGCCCCATGTGAGAATTGAACCCTGCACCTTGTATCTTTAAGGTGAACACATTAACCATTATGCCAGCCCCCTTTCCCCTTGATGATAATGAAAGCATAAAACTTAGATTTAGTACATAAAATATAGAATTTTAGCAGTGTATTAAAACTTTTATGCTAATTAATTTGCCTATGTCATAAATGGCTCCCAAATTTATATTCCATCTTATTTCTTTAATGTGCAAATATTGCAGCTTGTCATTTCTATTATGTGAACTAAAGTTAACCTTGTCAATACCTATAAAAGTAAAAGTAGCCTCCCTATTAGATTTTTGATACTGCATTAATGCACTATGTTCCCTGTAACATCTCAAATCATGCAAATGAATGGATAAATGCTGTTTAAACATTCCAGATGTCTCCCCAACATAAAAAGCTCTACATTTACAGGTAGCTAAATAAATAACCCATTCAGTTGAACATGCAATAAAATTATGAATATGAAAAACCCAATGTGAATTAATAGAAAAAAATGACTTGTTTTTTTTAACATATATGCAAAAAAGAAAATTGTCACAAGGGTAACATTCAGAAAGTTTCATACCCCCCAGAAATGTCTAGAAATTTCAACATGTGGTTCATTAAAACCTGACGGATGATTAGCAACAGTTTTTCCCCTTCTAGATGAGCAGCAGCATCTTTGTGGCACTCTATTACTATAAAACCTGTCAGCTCTTAACATGGACCAATATTTATTGATAACATCCCTAGTTATAAATATATTATTGCCATAAGTGGTTACAAACATCAGACATTCAGAATCATCAGTTTTCTTTTGTTCACTATACTGCAACAAATGTTGTCTTGTTTGAATAGCTACCTTACATTTAGTTTTAAGAACATTAACACAATGATATTACCACTTACAAAATCTATTACTAATATCAGATGCCTGTTGATTCCATTCTTGGTCCTTAGTACAAATATGTCTAACTCCTAACATCTGTGAATAAGGTATATTTTTAGTTATAAAAGGGGATGACAGCTAGATGCATACAACAAAGATTTTTTTACTACATAGGTTAAGATATAAAGTGGTGTCAATGGTGTGATCCAAAAGTTCCATATCATTGTCATTAAGCTAATGTTGAAATGACGTGAACACATTCACATTGCCATCCTCAAAAAACCTAAACATCATCCAAGAAATGTCTCTACATAACCAAATGTGAACCAAAAAAATTACGATCCACATCATAAACAGTGTTTCAAAATAAAACATATGGGTTAGCATATACAGGTACAAATGTAGCCTCCATTGCAATACCCCTTAACTGTCAAATGCATCTGCCATCAAAGTGTATAATGTTCATTTCCAACACAATATAAACAAGGTTCAGTAAAAATTCATTAAATTGTAAAGGGCATAGTTCTGTCATATATAAACAATAGTTCATACCTTGAATACCCCTAAAATGGTGTGTGTGTGTGTGTGTGTGTGTGTGTGTGTGTGTGTGTGTGTGTGTGTGTGTGTGTGTGTGTGTACGTGTGTGCGTGTGTGCGTGTGTGTGTGTGTGTGTCTGTGTGTAAAGGCTTTCAATATCTAAAGTGCATAACAATGTCATGTTGGAGATCTGTACATTATCCATCAATGACAAAAACTCAGTAGTATCACCAAGTCTGGCCTTGACACACTCCAAAAGTAGTTTAAATAAAAACTCAGAAATGGGTTCAGTAAAAGAGACTATTCCCAAAACAATCAGTCTACACCAAACTGGATTAACCTGTTTGTGAATTTTAAGTAATAAGTAAAAACTTTGACTTATTGGATATTTGACCATCAATTGATTTCTAACTTCAGTGTGTATAATCTGATTAATAACAATTTAATTCAAAAATTAATCAATAGATTTAAAAAAAATACTTGATGGATTCAGTTCTAGATTTACATATATTTATAAATCATTTAACTTTTTGTAAGCTTCCAATCTCTGGTTTTTTTATCACATAAAACAACTCCCACACTTTTATCAGCGCTCATCACTACCACAGTTTGTTGGCTGTTTAAATCCTTCAGAGTAGATCTTTCAACTGATGTGACATTATAACCAAAGTTCATAAATAAATGTTTCTGGTTAAGATATAAATCATATAGAACTGATTGTTCAAAAGCTCAAACTACTGGGTGATATGGTGGCTGGAAGTTAGATATTTTTTAAAACAAGTGTTATCAACCTGACTTGGACAGTCATCACCTCTAGAATTATACCAATATTCACAATTTAAAATTGTAGAGAATGATTTGATATCCTGGACAAAATCAGTAAAGCCTACAAAAAGCTAGGAACAAAGTTTAAACCCTTGTCCAAGAAAGATTCAGTAGCTTCACTTATGTCAAAACCAGTCAAATGTATACATAAATGTTCATTTTCTACATCTTTGTCAACATCTCCTGAATGTTGATGTAACGACTGCCTCCATTCCTGGGTTTGTGATGTTTGCACCTACCCTGCTTCTTTGTCTTGGACCTGAAAAAGTCTTTTTTGACTTTGGGGACACCTCCAAATCAATATCAGTACTGGACCATACAGAAGACTCAGAAGAAATGTCAGACTGATTCAAAATTGTTGGATCATCCCTCATTTTTTTTCACTTGGCCATTATTGTGAATGAACCTGAAAAGTGTACAGCTTTTCTTGATCACAATCTTATAAAGGCCTGGTTCGATTCATAGTCTTTCAGGTATTACTTAAACTATTTATGTTTTCCAGACTCCTGCTCTGAATTCAATTACTGTATCTGACTAGCCAGGGTATGTTTAAAGATGAAAACGAACTGTGATTTTTGAAAACTATTGACTTGTACAAGGTCTCCATTTATGACCTCTTTAAGGCTGCTGATAGTGTGTTCAAAAAAATTGATTAGCCCTTCAATAACATATAAGAGGCTAATTTTGTATCTTTTGTCATTGCTGCAAAAATGGCATGTCATCTAAACCCCTAGTTATAGAGACACTATTAAGGCCCCTTGGAGCCATACACTGATATTGATATGCCTTAAGCAACATAGATGCCAAATGTGTGAGCTTTACTTCTTGGAAGAAGTAACACTTTTTTAACCTGACATTGTTCAAGAGAGTTTGATGAAGCAGGATTCATGGTTCTTATGTCAGAATTAATTGATGCACTTCCTATACTGTGAAACAGTGATATATCATCCTTATCAAAGACCATCCCATCTAGAAAGAAAGAAAAAAATACAGCAAACCGACCATAACACTAACTGCTTCTTTAAAATGGATAAAGTCTAAATAGAATTTATGGCCAGAACAGACAAAATATACACAAACATGCATGACCAACAAATCAAAAAGCAGGATGCATTTATATACTATAAAGAAACACAAAAATATACAGCACCCAAACAGAAGCTGCAGTTCACTGTTAATATATAAAGCATGCTCCATGGAACATAAAAACACAAACCAGGTTTTACTCCTCAAAGAGGAGCTTCTTCAGTATTAAATTATAGTCTATGACTTCATCAACTTATATAAATTTTCAGGCAGTAAATTTGAATTTTTCCAAATAAAATTCAGTTCATAAACAGTGAAACATTGGTAGAATCAATAAATGTTCACTAAATATATGGCAAATGAATGTAAAATAGTAAACATGAAGAGATTTAGGTACAAATAAAAAAAACAAAAAACAAAAAACAAAAAAACTGTTCTTAAATATAGTGACATCAAGTGGCAAAACAAAATATTACATGCCAATAAAACAAAAAGCATTTTGTATATGAGTAGCAACATCAAGTGGTGAAAAACAAAATTACTTGCCCTTATTTGCTAAAAATGTAAAGGAAATAGTATTTTTCCTATACATAACACAACTAATATATTCATTTGAAAACATGTTAGTGATAATAGAAGCATAAAACCTAGATTTAGTAGATAACATATAGAATTTTAACAATATATTAAAGTTTTTATACTAATTCGTTTAAGCCTATGCCCTAAATGACACCCGATTGTATAATCCACCTTTTTATCTTTAATGTGTAAAAATCACAGTTTGTCATTTCTTTTTTGCAAATTAGAGTTAACCTTGTCAACACCTGCAAAGCTAAAAGTAGTCTCTGTATGGCACTTCTGATAACATACTATTACATTATGTTACATGTGGCATCTCAAATGACACAAATGAATGAAATGCTGTTTAAACATTCCAGATGTCTCATGAACACAAAAAGCCTCATATTTATAGGTAACTAAATAAATAATCCATTCAGTTGAACATGTAATAAAATCATGAATATCAAAAACATTATCCCCGGGATTCATGAAGCTCGGCGCAAGGACGGCGGTAGGCTTGCGCCGACAGTGCGGTGTGAAGATGGTGCAGTAGTGCCAAATGCATATTAATGAAGGCGCGCTGCCACCACAGCCACGTGCACAGGAAAGGAGCGTGAGTGCATAGGGTGTGTCGAAGTGCCGCACGGAGGCGTGGAAATGCCAGCTGTCAACGTGCAACCTAAAATGCTTGCATATAACAAGTTGCAAGATAGTAATCACATCTGTCAGTGTCCGTGGATACTGAAACGTATGCAAAGCATGCAAGAAAGTTCCTGCAAACACAAAATGAAGAAGCAAACACAAATGCATGGTAGGGAATAACGGGTCCCTATCCCGCAAACAAATGACATAGAAGACCGTGTGGCCGTAGTCCAATGCAGTGTAGATAGCTATACCAAGTGGAAGTGAAACGCATTATATGCTAGCAAGCTGCCAGTAGGTACGTCCAGCCCAATGGTTAGGGTCACCAGCTGACCCATAATGTGAGGGAGGGTACACAGCTGGGCAGATGTGTCCATAACAAAATACACGATAAATGTACATATCTAGCGACCGTATGTCCAAATGATATCCCACAAGGCATGTAATAGTCACATACAAAAGGTATGTCCGTATTTCACATACCAAATGTGATAGGAAATAGAATAAGCATGTAAACGAAACAGAAGGAGCATATAAACAGCTACAACAATCAGGAAACATGTAGGCTGAAAGGAACAGTATTATCCATACTGTCGACTGTGGGTACGTGCTGTCCAGTACAGTCGGATATGTGTACAGGATATATCCCATCCTGGACATAGGAAAAGGTGGCATCCTACCAATGAGTAGAACAGTCTGCCAAAATCTGCAAATCAGCGGTACAAGCTGAACTTGTCAGGATGTGTCACAGTTGAACGGGTAGTACCCGGGTATACCAACTATGTAATGAAAGTTAAGTATGGGCGTGTACCTATGTGCGTGAGGTATAGCATGTGGAAAGCAAACATGGCAGGGTAGTCCACACAGCCATACAGGTACCTGACATATGTAGGGTATTCAATGTGTTACTCTGGCCATATCATGGGCCAACAACCAAAGCAGTGATGTATGGGGTGTGAGGAATATGTGTGCGTGGGGGGATGGGTAATGGTACAATCCTCCAAGGCGATACTGTGTCATATGCAGAATAGGTGAACCGGAGGTGTATGAGGGAGCAGCAGGTGAAGCTGAAAGAAACACAAAAACATGTATTAACAGCTGCAATACAACCAGACAGGCCATACTGTAGAACACAATCCCACAAACATATGAATATTGAAATGTGCGATACAAATGTATAGACATGTCACCGGCACATACCCACAGTTTGGTCCTGATGGAACTGGCCATAACAAATGCAACACACCTGGATGCATAATGGACTACCCAGCATGCCCTCCACATCACACAACCTGCTCCCTTACCTGAATGTCCACCAAATCCAGCCATACTTGGCCTACTGGTTTGGTGCAGCCACATCTACACATAGTGACCACTACGCATATGTAGTAGGTAGTGTCACCCAAGACAGTTGCAGGATTGCACACTATGTATCCCTTGCATGTAAAACCCCCAGCACATTTTCATAACACCAGAAAAATGGTCGGTATTCGTCTTGTTTTGGTCTTGTTCAATTTTTGGGATATCCCTCATGGGATACGTAACCTGTGTAAACATTAGAATGGAAGACACGAAGTCCAGTCCTGTAGATATCTGGACACAAGTTGGAATGTGCATTAGTGGTGCAAGACACTGTCCAGCCCTAAATAGTCATGCATAACCTACTACCCAGGATCAAACACCTGCCCGTGACGCACGTGTCCTGACACAAATAAGCGAGAGAATATATTGCACACATTCGCATAGTGGCACATGGTATAAGGGTGATGAAGGCACTGACGTAAACAGGATACCCCTGATCCACTGTGTGAGGGACAATTAATGTGTGTGTAGGTGTGACCTGACCAACAATGGTACAATGCCAGATGTCTTGTGACTGTAGGAAATAACTATGCACCATACTGCATGTAACAGTTGCCTAAAGCGGTCACGTCAGGATAGAATAAATGTAATTCATACAAGAAACAGGCAAACAACAAAAGTGCCAAAGGTATAAGGCTTACAGCTAGGAAACAAATGAATGTTCTAAACCTGCACTGACCATGGCTATGTGTTGGCCCAAACAATCTGGTGTCCGCAGTAGGGTTCTCATCTGTCCCACTTTGCGAGGGACAGTCCATCGTTGGACAGTTGTGTCCTAACAAAAGACATTTCAAATGGCAAATGTCCTGGGATTGTAGGACATAATTATGTCCCATATGTTATGTAATAGTAGCAGAAAATAATTATTGCAGTATCTACAATACCTAAATGTTACAAGAGACAGAATAAGCAAATAAACCGCTACAACAATAGGCTTTTATGTAGGCAAATAATTAAAGTTCTATCCGTTGTACTGACCGTGGGTATGTGTTGGCTTGTAAAATCTGGTGTGTTCCGAAAATGTCCCATCTTGGCCATTTGAAAAGGTGCCAACCCTAGTCACTGGAATACACACAACCTGTACATATGAAAATGTCAACGATACCAATGGTCAGGGCATTCGCACAATAACTGGCCAGACCCTTAAAACACACACAAAGCCAGTGACCTTAGGGGGAAAGGTGTTGAATGAGAATGACTACTTACAACAATGAAGAGTGATAGATGCATTTAACTGCAGAAAATTAGTAGTATTATGAATCTGTCAACACGTTCCAAGTTAATAGTACTAATACGGTAGAAGTGTCCATGATTGTCCCTGAGTTGTCATAGCCTTGTCTCTGTCAATGTAGACACGAGTCCCCGAGTATCAGAGAGGTCCGTACACAGAAGTAAACCAACCAACTGTCCCATCTGTTGACAGGACTATTGCATACCTGTAGTGATTTCATAACAGATGTCCAGAATAATATTCATTGTATGTATAAATGAATGAAATAGTCAAATGGGAAGGGAAACCACCCCCCCCAACCTGCATTATGTAGTGGAACCACTCCCCACCCTAAATTATGTAGTGCCCACCCAATAATGTGGTCAGAGGTGCCCAAACACCTGCGTCTGTAAACACATGTAGAATGTTAAACTCTGGACTAACTCTGTCCATGTGCTACGTCTGATCTTTGAACAGTGCCAGGGCAGTGCTAGTCACCAGTCGGCCGAGCCTAAACCAGACCAGCACATGAATACCCTGACAATCAAGCACGCGTATGTGCGAGGACTATAAGCATAGAATTATGAATATCCTTGGAGTGAGTAGATTTGAAGCACGAGTCCAGGAGCAGTAGGAAACAGGGAATGTCCTAATTGTAGTACTGCAGTTTTCCCAGCAGGAGAATGGATGCCTGCTGTGTAAGGGAAGCGGTGAGGCATATGTCAGAATAGCTATGAACCATGGGTATACATATAAATGAGCCAGAACACCAATAGTGTAGTGGTTACAGCATCCGCCCAATGTAAAGGCATTCCCGGTGCAAGTACGACTATAGCACATATTAATTGTGTAATGGATGCCTCTGTGCTGTAAAGCCAACATTTATACATGTAAAGGTGACCGCGTTCGCATGGGTCCGTTAACCAGATTCCATCAAAGTGGTACTGTCATAAAGAATAAGGCACATGTAATCCTAGAGACGTGCCTGTAAATATATGCAACTCAGAATAAGTAGATGTAAGTGGGCCTGCGCGGGTGTGCGCAGCTATTAGCATAGCAAATGTATGTTGTCTTCTACAGCTGTAACTTTCATATATATATATAGTTAGATAAATGTGTGTATAGATAAATATCCACAGACATAACAGAAATATGCAATTATATATCTACATATCTATCTATCTATACATATATATATATATATATATATATATATATATATATATATATATATATATATATATATATATATATATATATATATATATATATATATATATGTTAGGAACGCTGAAAGACGAAAGCAAACCTAAGGGTTGTGAAGGGAATCCAGAGCAAGTTAGGAAATATGAAGTGCTCGCAGCGTATGTCACATAAAGCTGCACAAGTGTGAGTAGAGCACCGCTCTCCATACCAGAGGCAGGGCTATACCAGTGGCCATAACATCGTTGAAGTGCTACATCAACATTGTAAACAGATGGAATGTAGGACATGTTGTGACCACCTACACTTGTAACCCGCAAATCGTTCGTAATCCATAACACGAGGAAAGGCATGTATGTACAAATATGAATGGATGATGAGCCTGTGAATACACGAGGCGGTACAAAATTTGTGTAGGGCCCCAACGCTCATGAGAGGGCAATGTGTAAAGGTGTGTCATGGCTGCAATATCAGGTGTATAATGGCTGTTATGCGGGGAAACTCAACACGGGTGTGCAGGAGAAACTATGGATATGCGAGTATGGACACAGGAGTGATAGGGTATGTTGCGTCGGGTGCAATGGAGCGGCCCGTGGAGGTCAGCTAGTACATAGGTGCGATTCCCAGATAAAGCGTCGTTTGCATGGAGACATGTGTGAATGGGCGTATCATTGTCGGAAGTTGTGCGTCAGGTCTGGCAGCCCGGCACGTAAAACCTATACGCCACCCATGAATGGAACGGAGTTCTGCTGTGACAACCCCAAACCGGGAAAAGCAGAAAAACACAACTACATGAAGACAACAATTTGTCGACGTACAATCACAGTAACACAACACACATCCTATCAACAGTAATAATATGAATGTGTACAGAAACAAACACAGTAGCAGGAATAATAGGCTGCACATACGAGGAATAGGTCGAATGACACTATCACAACCCAGTTAGCAGCGGCACCCCAGACATGAAAAACTTGTGACATCTGTCCACTGCATAACGTGGAATATACTGAGCACAAGTTCACCGGAGTGAAGTGTCAGTGTCAGAATAACTAAGGCAATAGTATGCTGTTGAAGCAGGGATAAAACCAATACGCATGTGTAAGTGTCCATGTCCGGGAAATGTATAGGTTAATGGACACACAGATGTATATATATAGATAAAAATGTATATATACACATAGCTAAATTAATTTACATACACATATATATCCATATGGATATATATATATATATATATATATATATATATATATATATATATATATATATATATATACACACACACACACAAACACAAGGATATACTACGGATATATATAGATAGATATATATACACAAACAACAGGTAGTGATATATACACATACACACAAAACAAACTATATGTCAGTGTAGATATACACATTCACATAAATAGGTTACTTAACAGCAATTAGGGGTAACATATTTACAGCCCGGGCATTTGTGACTGGGAGGTCCAATAAAGAAATATTGTACCCCCCACATCGCCCAGCTAGGCCGGACAGACATACAGACAGGCAATACAGATCAATACACTGCCGCTGTCCAAAACACCGGTAGGAAAGGACCAGTGGGAGAGTTCTGCAAGGTCTACACTTTAAACATGGATAACGGTGTCCCTTGCAGGACCCCACAAATTCAGGGTATGAAAGAATCTGCTGACACTAATACGAGCAGGATGTAGGTGTATATGGAACAGTAGGTTTTGCAAGTGTGATAATACATGGGTTGACAAAATGTACGACATGTGTCCTGAGATGGGGAGAGTAGGCAATGTGTAGGGATGTGCTCATACACCAGCTGTGCTCGCAGTAAGCATTTGTCATGACTGCTGTATAGAGGTGCCAGGTAGGTGGACCATGGGTATACATTAATGGGCTAAGTGTGCAGGTGCTGGTTGGCAGAGATGTAGTAGGCCCGCCCAGTGGAAGTCATTAATATTCCTATGTGGGCATAGCATATGCCTACACCTCCCAAACCTGAAGAGCACATCTACCGGATAGTTTGTAAACCATAGGGGAATACATAGAGACCTACACAGTGCCGTGTACCCAATTAGCATAGACGTCCATAGTTATGTATCAGAATGTAACAAAGTCCAACTAAACACTGCCAGAACTACTGATATTAGGTGAACAGGTGGCGGAATACAGATAATGACAGATGACAACATGTATGAGTCATAAGCGGCATGTACCTCGACAAACGTGAATGAATACATATGTTCTGTGACTGTGAATGTGTCTGGTTAATAGAACCAATCATCTAAATGTGTCCCGCAGGGTGTTATGCATTGTTCCTGATACAGTGTTCATTCACACCCATTGGTATGTGAGTTCTGCTACTGACGGAAAGTGCATAAGTTGCTGACCACCTCAGGTAGATGATAGCATAATAGAAGAGGTTAAACACCCGTACGCCTGCGAGGGACACACCTGTCTGGGCAGTTGTGTCTTGCAAAATGACAGTTATGGCACATGGCCTGTGAGTTCGGGAATGGAGGCTATATAGTGTGTGTAGTGGTGTCAGACATCAATTTTTTGTATTAGTAACAGCTACATGTAATAGGAAACAGTATTATCAATTATAATGCTACATGAATAACCTTAACGTATGCAAACCGTGGAGGTCGTCCGTGTGCTACTGGCTGTGGGTCAGACCTCTCAACCAATTGGGGACAAATTTCAACAGAATCACGGATAAGTCAAGAAAACACAAGGTCCAAAAACAGAGGAAGCTCAACACAGCCAAATGAAGTTTAAAAACGTTTAGAAACGTGAAAGCGCTTACTTGTTGCAGCATTAAAGTTTTTAAACTTCATTTGGCTGTGTTGAGCTTCCTCTGTTTCTTTTGGAACTTCGGTGGAAGGCTCTTTACTCAGCGCCACTTTGTTGTTTTATACAAGAAAACACAAGGACAATCAGGGACACCTTTAAAATATTAGAGCTATTAACTGGAAACATTGATAGAATCAGAGCATATGAATTAATACACATTTTCTGAAGTAAAAGAAGTTTGTAACTCTTAATTATTGTCATTATTCATGAAGTGTAATTCACCACCTTTCCTCCAAATGTCACTAGTTTTAGGAGGGATTAAGAGGGACAGAGTTAAAATTTGCGTCAAAATCAGGGATGGCCCTAAAAATCAGGGACAGTTGAGAGGTATGCTGTGGGTATGTGTTGCCTCGACACATGGGATAGCTCTAGATATAGGGCCTATAGGGCCGCCACCAGTCTGAACGGCCAAAGTGGAACCTGCTCTGTAGAACTGTCAGATGTACCAGGGCAGAACATACTTACAGCCATGCATAGTACAGAAATATACATATCGGAGCAAATCAAAGCGTAGTCTAGCAGCAGTATAGTTGCTTATGCTACTACATATGACATATCGACATGTCAGGTATACAAGACCTGTAACAAGCAACCAGTACAGACACTTACAACATGAGAAGGTCCCCTAATCAGGACAGTTGCAATGGCTAGAGTATTGTCCATACCACTCAACTGTCCCTGAATGCCAGGTACATCCCTGAGTTTGACTGAAAGTCTAACTGTGTCCTTCTTAATCCCTCCTAAATGTAGTGGCTGTTGAAGGAACGGTGGTGAATTACACTTACTGACTAATGACAATAAGTAAGAGTTATAAACAACTGTTACTTCAGAATATGTGTATTAAGTCATATGCTCTGATTCTGTCAATGTGTCAAGTTAATAGCACTACTTTTGTAAAAGTGTCCCTGTTTTTCATGACCTGTCCCTGATTCTGCAGAATTGTGTCCCCAATTGGTGGAAAGTTCTGGTATTGTCACATGTGATATGCGATGAGGGACTGTCCCATGCAAAGTGGGAAAGGTGTCACTCCTACAGTCTCCTGTTGTGCAATCTGAAAGGTGGTCAACGTGCAGTAGGTATGCAGTAGCATGACTCGGCAGACAGCTGCGTTAACAAACTCAAGTCACATGTCAGCATTGCAGAGTATTGATTCCCATGTATCAGGCAGATGGGAGCAGATCATATGAGGAACACGAGTATAATATGATTACATCACTGGACAGGCCACCGAGCCCGTACAGTCGAACGGCTGCAATCGCAAAATGGTTACACATACCCGATACTGTAGTTATGTAGTCCGATGTAATACGTATCACAAGGGATCGCACACACCCAGCGTGAGTGACAAATGTAAGAGGAAATGTCGGAGAGCGAGTGGCTGTAAGCGTGTTTGTCTACCAGTATGCCAGAAGTGCCCTGTCAAAGAAATGTGGAGTCTAAATGTGTATAAGGTGCTGTGACCAGAGGTCAGCAGTGCTTAACACTGTGCAAACCCATGCACAACAGCTCCCACCTGCTGGACTGTGCCTTACCCGGTTTGTATCCAAAGGCATCGGCCTGTCCACAAACAAAAAACCTCCCTATACACGTGATGGTAGAAGTACCCTGCGCACATAGCTCGTGAATTAACAATAGACCATGGTATATGTGCAGACAATAGACGGCAAACACCATACAGCGCAGACATCCAACAGTATAGCAATGCACTGGCAGATATGTCCGGACCACTGGTGTGTGCATGCCTGGCCATCCTGTGTTTCAGTGTGTGAGCATGCCCAGTATGACTGTTATGCATGTTGTAGACTGACAATACCATCATGTGTGTGAGCATGCAAAGTATGGTCAACTGTATTGCATGTGTCACATGTCCCGATAGTTAGTACTGTGTTGCTGACCCCTCCGTTCTACACAGACAGGTGACATGCTGTGTCTGCAGGATAGCTAATGGTCATGTGGCATTGACAGTTGCTACATGTCTGTATAGCGTGGGGGGACATGCAACCACAACCACAGTCCTACACAGCACCATGGGTGGTGCACATGACTCTCACATGTGTAGGTGTGACGGGGGCACAGCCAATAGTTGTACACATCTGCTGCTACTGTACTGGTCTGCCGGGTACTCTATGTCAGTGTGTGGCCCTACCTAAATTGCTGGTTGGAGGGATACCAGGGTACGTCAGTTCCCAGCATTAATTACCAGCACAGTGGTGTTGGACATCCTATTACACATCCTACATCAAACAGCCTAGCCTGCTTTCATCTGTGTGTGTCATAGGGGGTTGGGATCAGTCATTGGGCATATCCATAGGCCATCGTATATCATTTGTCTGTACTGGTCTACATCTGTCCAGCTGCATGGAACGTGTGTGGGCTGTACGGACACACATGATGGTCAGCCCATAATCTGCAGTGGGTTAGGACACCCTGTGTACTACAGGCTACCATTGTGACCCCTGTATGTGCTACAGAGGTCATGGTGCCACTATGGATGTGTACTTCCTGCTGCCCTAACATCTGGCCACCACAGTCACTTGTATGCTCACATACATACCAGAGCAATGGGTAAGTACACATTCTAATACAACTGCCACTTGTTAGGTCAATAGACATACCCTGGTTGTGTTACATACTTGAGGACAGTGCTGGAGTGCTGCCTATGTCGGATGGACACAGTGCACCTCCCATACATGGCCGAGCACAGGTACTGTCATGTTTGGCATCCATTGTACTGTGTGCGGGTCAGAGAGGGGAAATCCATGGGTACCTACTGTGTCAGTGCATATGCCTTGTATTGCCTCTTTGCCAAGGGCAGGTCATACTGTGCATGGGCTTTCGCCAACTGTGCCCTACTCAGGTAGTTCCTATACCAAGTCACACTGTGCCTGTACAGGCCTTGGCAGTGGTGTTGGGCTGTGTGGCCCTGCCCCATGCTGTTCCTGCTGCAACTGTTACTGCAGGATAACATTGTGTAGCATAGCAAATAACATAACAACCTGTATGCATGTAGCTTGTGAATACTGCAGAGCCCCAACAGATGTGTCCGCATACCAGAACTGTGAACCGAGAATCCCAAACACATGCACATGTATATGTCTTGCCTGTGCATCTGCCTCAGTATGGTGTGAGTGTTCAGGTGTGTGTGCATTGCTGATGGGTGTTATAACCACTAGGAGACTGTAGGGGATGTCCACATAGGCATTGGTGTGCTACAGCTGTGTCAGGCACCATATATCGGACACATCACAGCTTCCAGAGCAGACAGCACACACATTCAATCTCATGCCCTGGCCATCGCATAAGGCCTAGCTGTTGGAGGGTATGCCCCTGCACTGACTGTAGGCTCTACCCTGCTCCCTGGGTGGTGCTACATGTGCAGGCTATAGCACCCAGTACCCCAGGGTACTCATCCATGTGGTTGAACAGATGCATATTGCTGGTCCACTAATCACGTGTGTGGAGGACCTGTACGTGCTCACTAGCATGTGTTGACATGGCATCTGTGAATTGGTGCAATACTCTGGATGCAGATGCCTGTGAGATACCCCAGTTGTGCTGTGTGAGGTACCTGTGGCTAGTACACCTAGGCCAACACATCCCATGGTATCCACTGTGATGCATTTCCCTCAGCCTGTTTGATGTGTTAGGCACAGGTCAACAAGCTGCTGTAGGAGGTCTCTGTCCATCCCATAGTGGTCCAACATCCCCAGCCCATGTAGACCCTGGTAAGTCACCCTCGGTCTATAAAGTCTTATGTCACCCCAGTAAGGGTTGTTCGGCAGCATACACATCCGCACTGCCCCAGCCTCTTGCACATGTTGGTATATGTTGCCTGCTGCAGCTCATGTCATTTGGTTGGACTGTGTTGTGAAATATCCCTGCAGGTATACACTGGTGGTGTAGAGTGTGGATGAAACCTGTGTGTATGCTGCTTGCTCGCATTACTGTACTGTTCATGTGCGGGCTGGCCATGTCATCAGCTGATTGTGCTGATCAACACCTGTTTGTGCAGCCTGTACACCCTGACTACCCCACCACTGCTGTCATCCCTCCCAACTTCACCAGGCAGGTATAGACACACCCCTAGCTTAGGTGTGCTAAGGCAGGAACACTCCCGAGGCACAGTTCTGCAATGTATGTACAGTATGCCTGACTCCCCCTCCCATGCTGTCAACTATATGCGAAACCTGTACCTGGCTTACTACACACATACACTCCAGGGACCAGCAGCACACCCTGGTGATAAATGTGATACACCATAGTCAACCTCATCTGCATAGTATAGTCTTCTAATATATAGTTATATGACCCATACTGAACCTCCAACATATTAACCACTGCTCAGTGTCACTCAGATCCACACACAACTGGCAACGGGTGCCTTACCATCACCATATTCGATGTCCCATGGTCTTCCCAGCAACAAAATAACCGGTGTCTACACGACTACAACCCATGGCCTTGCACACCACAGACGATGCTCATTAACACCACGCCATGGCAGATATACATAGACACCAGGTTATCACATACAGTTCATCCGGCACAAATAGTCAATAGTGCTGATGTCCCCAGACATATGTTCACATCTATGTCCAGCTCTACATCTACATATATCACATATATTATTTGTAGACATATATACATGGACATATATATATGTATATATACATACACACATATACATGTACACACATATGTAGATATGGCATTTATATCACAACAGCGAACCACATGACAGCAATGCATTAGACAGGAATGGAAAGGAAACTACATGTGCCACCTGCATCATGTAGTGTTGTTAATATCAAGGCACGTGTGTTATGTTGCGTCACACGGGTCAGACCGTAGCAAGGGTAAGAGTAGGGCTGCTGACAGTTACTCACCAGACCTATTGGTGAATGTATGTGTTGACAACCCAGTGTCTTGGCAGAATATGTGGGCTGTGGACACTAAATAGGTCAGCAACAAAACAAACTGAACACATCCTGCAGCTAGCCACCCACAGATACCAACACATACGGTATAACTGCCAAATACACACCTGCCATGCCCTGGAATCGAGCATCTACCTATCTAGTCTACCACACTACAGCATTATGCAGTAACAGAATGCACTACCGAGTTCCGGCATCACCGCACTCCCACAGGCATACTTCTAGGCAGATGACATCATCCGCAAAGGCAAAGACGCTGATAGGGAATGTATGTGGTGTGAGCCATCTAAAAGCATTACTCTGTCCCCAGGCAGCTGGAAACACATACACACACACACACACACACACACACCTGGCAGGGCTGGGAGTCGAACATACACCTAACTACCTAATCACACTACAGCATTACGCAGTTACAGAACGCGCTAGTGAGATTACGGAGCACAGCACTCCCAGAGGCATACTTCTAGGTGGATGACATCATCCGCAAAGGCAATGATGCTGATAGGGAATGTATGTGGTGTGAGGCGTCTAAAAGTATTACGCTGTCCCCTGGCAGCTGGAAACACACACTTGGCAGGGCTGGGAGTCAAACATACACCTGACTACCTTATCACACTACAGCATTATGCAGTTACAGACCGTGCTACTGAGATTACTGAACACAGCACTCCCAGAGGCATACTTCTAGGTGGATGACATCATCCGCAAAGGCAAGGACACCGATAGGGAATGTATAGAGAGTGAGCAGTCTGAAAGCATATTACTGTCCCAAGGTAGACGTAGACAAACACACGGCAGTGGTGTGATCGGGGCAACTGCCTATCTACGGAGCACTACAACAACACTACATAGATACGGGACACGCCACAGACAGTACACCCTTCAAGACAGTCAACCAGTGTGTTCAATGTAGGCATCCATCGTGACGTGGAAAATGGAATCTGCTGCCTGGATGACCACCATCACTATACAGGATGTCAGTGGCCATGCCCATACACAGAGGCACATCACCGACACAAGGTGTCACTGGGCATGCCCACATGCTTAGTATCACACGTCCGTTTGGAATGTACTGTGTGTCCATCTACACAACAGCATACTGGGCATGCTCGCACGCTTAGCAGTTGCAAAGTGCCGTCTTGCATGCACACGGATTCTAAACACGGAAGGGCACCATTTGGAATGTACTGTGTGTCCATCTACACAATGGCGTACTGGGCATGCTCACACACTTAGCAGTTGCAAAGTGCCGTCTTGCATGCACACAGATTCAAACACGGAAGGGAGCAGTTTGGAATGTACTGTGTGTCCAGCTACACAACGGCGTACTGGGCATGCTCACACACTTAACAGTTGCAAAGGGCCATCTTGCATGCACACGGATTTTAAACACAGAAGGGCACAGTGTGGAATGTACTGTGTGTCCATGTACACAACGGCATACTGGGCATGCTCACACACTTAGCAGTTGCAAAGGGCCATCTTGCATGCACACGGATTCTAAACACAGAAGGGCACAGTATGGTGTTACTCTCCCCACGTACATGAAGGCCACTCAAATGTACTGACCAGTACACACTCAGGAGCCATCCCATATGTCTCAGGTGCAGATCACAGAGGTACACACTGCAGTCTACTATGTAGCCCTCAGACATCACCATGTTGTTGGACCAGCAATACACAGCCATACATTACCACAACATCGTGTGACTCATGACCAGTGGACTGTACATAGGTCTACAGCAACTGTGCAGACTACACATGTACCGACAGGATTCCATCATGTGTTATGCATTGCAATGATACCACTGTACATAACCAGGTTGGCTCTACACATACCAGGGGCCCTGGGTCTTACACAGCTGTGACAGATGAGTGTCGCTGTACACCAAAGAACACACATGTTTGGCTATGACATACATGCAATCGCAGTGGATATGTGCATGGACCACACACACAGCACATATGTGCATAACATAGCTTTTGCTGTCCTCCATGCAGACAAGTGGCTGCAGCAATCACACGCATGCAAATGGAAGGTGGGTCCATGGCTGTTGAATGCTAACAGTACATGAGGTAGCAATGTTGACTGAGGACACATTCCCTCTGTACTAGTTACCCATGACACCCATCATATCATACAAAAGTCCATGTGTTATGTATGTCATCACACATGTCCACCAATTGCAATGCATACAAACATGGCTACATGACGGGCATGTAGGATCAACACACATGTACAATTTGTAGTGTGCATGCAGCTACCATGCATGTGCAGTAGCTGATGTATGTAACTCATCTGTGCCTAACTACAACATGCAGTTGCAATGCAGCCCCATCATTGACACCTGTATATGGTGACATACTAACAGTACGGTAGGATGTACATCAGGTATGGATGGATGTGTGTACATAAAGTTGTGATCCAACTGTGCAGATGGATGTTTGCCGGGGATGGCTCAGAGGTGTGTCACACGCCATCCTACCATTACATGTGCAAACAGTACGCTATGTTACTGTTACTTGATGGTGAAGACATAAAACCTACACAGCGGTCAGGTGTTACTGACTGTAAGTCACTTAACACCTGTAACACTTACATCCTCCCGTGTGCATATAGCAGCACAATTGCCAGAGGTAGCGTTGGTACACATAATGCAGCCAATACTGCTGCATGTCTGTCAGATGTATCATCATATAGCAGGTGTATCATTCACAGTACTGCCATGTGTGTTTGCTTGTGTGACCATATATGCCACATATGGTGGGGAATACATCCCAATTGTTACACACCCCTGTACACTATTGTAGAGATCTGTACATACTGCAGTGTAGAAAGCATGACCTAGGCAGTGTGTATCACACACATTTCAGCTATCCATATGTGAATGACATTTGTGGCCTCCACAGTGTGTGTGTGTATGTATGTATGGCTGTCTGGTGCATGGAGTGAGGGTGTATTCTACCATACAGAACACACAGGATCCCTAACCCCTCATGGTGATGCAGTCTACTACCCTGTTGATGCCATCGGTCTCAGCCGTACTGGCTACCTGTACATGTTCCTTTTCTGTGTCATGTCATGTGGGTGCACAGTACTGTGAGGGTGATTACCACATAGGCAGGGGTCCTCACCTCAACACTATGGGGTGTGCGTTATAGTGTTGTTGACCTCGTGAGTGTGGGCATGTTCCTGTAATGTGACAGGGTATTACTGCTACACAGTGAGGCCTCATGCTATCAAGTGGCCTCTAATGTTATCATCGTCCGGACCGCTGTGTACAACCTCTGCACCATGTCAACATACCTGTGATGTGACCTGGTATGGATGTCATGTCTCTAGCCACTGTAGCCTATTAAACTGCCCACATGCTTCTGGATCAGTATATGTGTGGACATCTGTGGTATGTTAGCCTTTCCAACAGTCAGGTTGAGGCTACGTATAGCATGCTGATATTGCCATACATGCCTGTGAGTACTCCACGGTTACACATGGGAGACTGCAAACACTGCTACCTGTAGGCACATACAAGTAGACCATAAGGAGGGAACCAAGGCATCATTAGCAACATGCTGTTACTGTTGTTACCGAGACACATACTGTGAACATATAACAATGCATGCTAAACCTGTACTACATGGTATGTCTGGTGCGTGTCAACAGTACCCAACTAATGTAATATACACTTCTCTCACTATTCTTACACAACTAATGTAATATACACTTCTCTCACTATTCTGTTCACCCTGTGCATCAGACCATTTGAGCATGTCCCTGCACCGATGGTGTGGATGACAGGGATGCGGCACAGGCTTCATCATATGCACAGGGTGATAATGTTTGCCAGGGGCATAAGCTGCACTAATGGATGACATCATGTGTGTGGGTAAGGGCCAGTGATATGATTGGACATGTCTGTTCAGTATGCATGTGGGTGTTGTGGTGCCCTACAGATGTGTTTGCTGTGTGCGTGTATGTGTGCACACAGTTCTGCCTTTTGTGAGGCCTACACAGGGGTATTATTGACAGCTCCAGATTGTACAGACCAGGTTGTACAGCTCACTGTGTTCAGCCACGGCCACGTGACCTGTGCCTGCCAGGGGTTGCACGGGCACTACCAGGCGGAGGTACAGATTGGCTACTGTCCAAAGACACATGTCCACTGGAACCATGTCCCCACTGGGAACATCCAGGGCCACATCCACATGGCCTGCTTTGTCCTGGTGTGGACAGTGCAGCACCAGCTGCACTGCTACTGCTACCGGTACTATGGGAGCAGGCATGTGAGGTGGCACACTCACGTTGACCTGCACTAGGTGGTGTAGCTGGCCTACGTCCACATGGCCTATGCCTCACTCCTACCAGATGTTCCAGCACAGACAGCTCACGCTCATGGATTGCCATGCCACGGTCATGGATTCTGACCATGTCACCCAATCGCCTGTCCAGAGCATCAGCAATCTGCTATTGAGCATTTGCCAATGCCTGGATGTTGTCATTTAGGGTATGGATAGCAGCCCTCTACAGCCTCCGCCCTTCTCTGTTCTGCCATTCAGCACGTGCCTGTGCCGCCATTACAGTCTGGAACATGCGTCTGGTGATACCAGCTGCTGCGCTCTGTCCTGCAGGTGCATGTCTGCCAGAGGTCCTCCTGCGAGCAGCACCGGCCACATGCTTGTGTGGCACATCTGCAGTCATTACACTGACACCATGGTGTGGAGACACACCTTCTGTAGCCACCACACGTTCCTGTTCCACGCTAACAGATGCTGACTGTCCTTCCTCTATGGCCAATGGTGATGTGGTATGTGTTGGCAACAGGACTGTGTGCGGGGAAGAGGGGGACATAGCTGGGATGGCAACCATTGGCACAGATTCAGCCCCTGACAACCCTGCCGGTACCTCATGCATATGTTCATCACTGCTAGTATCTGTGGCGACACTAACATCAGATGGACCGCAGGAGGGTAATGCACCTACATCACCTGTGAATGCAAAGAAAGACTCTAAATTACAATAGACACACACACAGACACATACACACACAGACACACACACACACACACACACACACACACACACACACACACACACAGACACACATAGACACACACAGACACACACAGACACACACAGACACACCATGCATGTGGTTTGGCAGACGGCATGCAGCATGCATGTGATACAGCAGACGGCATGCAGCTCAGACATTAATAGTGTTAGTTAGCATACCTCCCTGGGGTGCACACTACAGCAAGCAGGTGTCATATCAGTAGCCATGCAGTTCACACAATCATGGAAGTATGCATACATCCCCATGATACACCGTGTGGACCAGAACAGGTTAACAGTACACATGGCTGACGTGACCTTGACATGTAATCTGCTCATGTGTGCATTAACATGCATACATGTCTGACACAATGGTGTCCTGACACATGTACAGCATCATAATGGGCATCACGTTGCAGTGTTGTCTGTATGCCCTACAGATAGAATGCATGTTTAGCAAATGTGCATGAGCATGGAAGGGTAGTGTGAGCCATCTACATTGCTATACAGTGTGAAGTACAGACACTGCACCATTGCATGGCATCATGAGGTGTCTATATTGCTGTACAGTGCATAATATGCACACATTGCATAGCCATAACTGCATGCATACCCATGACATAACTGTGGATTGTGACCCACGATGCTGATGTGTATACACACCAAACCATGCTGTGTTATGTGACAGGTCACTGGAGGACCTACAGATGACATCCCTGCACAACTACTACAGAGTCTTAGCTGCCTGGAAACCATGTCCACACATAGCAGACTTGTCAATTCACCATATCCCACATGACATTGATTTACCACACACACGAGGTGCACAGCTAATGGTGATGTCCTACAGCAGCAAGGGAAATGTACAGTATCTGTGGCCTGATTGGTGTCAATGTCTGTGGAAGCTGTACAGGTGACTACTGTCATGCTATGACACAGTTGTGATGTTCAACACATCTTATATGATAGACTTAAGTGACACCTCCACTAGCTGTGCACAGGCTTTTAGGATGTCCAGTGTACCACATCAACTGTATAATCAGTCAACTAAGGCTATAATTGGACCATGTGTGGACAATGTGCAACAGGGTGTATACACATCACATCTACTGTGTGGCTACATGTCTCTGGCCATCTCCCATGGCCATGTGTGAACATGTGTTGGCCAAATGTTTGTGATGGCTGTCTATCTCACATGTCTGTGTTGTCCCATATGACATACACCCATAGATGTCAGATATGTCACCATCCACAGGGCTATGCAGACAACGGGTTGTATGTTTGGTACGTGGGGTATGTGTTATGGGATAGTGTGACAATATTGCAGCCAAAACACTACATGTCTGGGACATGTCAGATGGCACATCACAATGTGTGCACCCATTGCAGGGGCATATAACACAATGGTGACTCCTGTGGGCTGCCCATATCACAGCTCACTGTGTGGTACTGTTTGCGTACCACACATGTTGTTCCAATGTATAGTACATATGCCTACATTGTACAACACCTCCACCATTGTATGCACAGCTGTCCACACATGTAGCAATGACAAATACTGTGGTTTCATGTCAGTGTATCATTTTGTTTGTATATATTGCACATGGGTAGCCAGTGTGAATGATGGGTGATGTGACCTGTATATCATGACTGGACTGAACATCAAGTGCACAAGTGTTAACTGGCCACATGGCGAATAGATCTATGCTTTAACATGTCTGATACTGATGACAGTCTCACCTGCAATGGACTGATGTCTGTACGACATGCCAGAGGTACCTGTATAGGGGTGACACAGCAGTTTGAACATTATCCATGACTGTATGACAGCCACAGGGTGCACTGTGCATGTTAACACATTTGCCTGTGCAATAGCATATAGTATGCACATGTGTGCATACACAGGGTAGCATACTGTAGTATGCAGCATGTGTGTCAACATACCTTGCATATGATGTTACATTACATAATGTACAGTGACACATGCATCTAAATGGGATATAATAGTCATATGTGCAGTACTGACTTACCAGGCAACTCCAGGCTCATTGGTTGGGAGACACCCACCTCCACCATGGCAGCTAGTGTTTGTGGATGCTGTTCTGAGGGTGAGCCCAGACTGGCCAGTAGCTCCTCGGTGTGTATGAGTGAGGTCTGGGTTGGTGGCCCACCACCTGTTCCACCTTGTTCCCTGGTGATTGCAGTGGCACGCTGTTTTGCATGTCGTATCAAGTCCGTGCAGTGTCTGCTCACCTGCTGGTAGGTGTGGTTATGGCCACCCACATCATTCATCCTCCTGCGAAGATCCTGCCACAGGTCATCACACTGCTGGGCATGCTGTGGCACATGGCTGAACAACACCTCATAGTTCTCATGGAGGTATTGGATGAGGACATCATCCTCCTGGCGACTGTACGCTGGCAGGCGTGAATGAAGCATTATCTGTAAGACATAATGATGGTGACATCACAGTATCAGAGATGTACAGAGATACTGCTGCACATACATTTCTAGTAAATCAAGTACATCTGCACAGTTATCTTTGCAAATCATCATGACACTGGCACGACTGACATGTTTGTGTCACACACATGTAACACCCGTTGTGCATTGGATATCATCACCATATATGTGTGTCACCTCATTACATTGTTCATACTCCATGTGAATGCTGTCTTGATGTGGGCATGTCTGTTTGTCTGCACTGGTGTTCTTACCTATCAGCACATGCCTGGATGTGTACACGGTAATGCAGTTGACCTTGATGCTGTGTATATGTCACATATCAACAAATACACTGCCTTAATGGACTTGAGCAGTGACAATGCACACATACGCATGGACACCTTTACATGCATGTGTTTTGCCATATACATCTACACAGCACTGTACAGCTGTTCAACATCCTGCCACGGATCGCCTGTGTTGCACATGTGATAGTCATGGGACAATGGCTAGTTGGACGTCATTCGCAGGGATGGTTATCAACTACAGCATGTACGGGCAAGGTTTCCTAGCTGTATCCGACAGCCATTTTGCTACCGCGAGGTGCATCAGTGCCACATTACTGATGCAGACAGTTGATAATACATCTACCATGCGGTCATCACACCATGTATGACAGAGATGACATGTGCAGCTTTGATGGACAGGGTTGCATGGTATGGCGGGAGTATGTCACATGTATGGCACAGGGATCTGTCCAGCATGTGGTGATCCTAGTAGTAGGATGGTGGCTGTCCATGACGTATGTCTTTCAGATCAGGATCTGGACATGTAGCATGTCCAACATTATAGTGTAGCACATGTCTTTATGCAAGGTAGCCAGCATGCTGCATAGTGGAGGTGAGGATTGTGAAGGCTGGTATCTCCCATCCACGCATGGCCAATACCCCTTAAAGGTGATATGTGATCCAATATTGGTCACCCGAGTGCTGAGTATGCCTGTCCAATGATCTCCATGCTCATGGATGGCACCCTGTCATGACATGGGTGCCTCGTATGACTACCTAAGGGGCCTGGAGATGTCACCAACTCAGGGAGGTGAACTGCACAGCACCATCCCTTACACAGTGTCCATAATGTTGACCGCAGCCTAGGTGTTAGTTAATGGGTACAGGGATATTCACCTAGCGGTGACAATGCTGATATCATCTGTCAGAATGTGCACATATGTCACACACCTCACCCACAAAGCCCATTCTGTATGTTGTTCACAACACTGAGACAGCTATTGCTCATAGGTCATGGCCATTCACATCCTTACATACACAGATGCCTCACATTTGTCTGTGTGGTATGGGCTACAATGAGGGTGGAGTACAACACATTAACCCTGTTTTACTGTAGCTGGCACTGGTGTGATATGCACATGTCACTCTGGCACCTTTTGTAGTGTTGATTCTGTCAACAGGCCACTGGTAGAACACTCCTGTGACATACAAAGGTATATGTAGTCAAACATCCATAGTGTCATCTACATCTGTACTGCTAACATCAACATTGATAATGGCTCATGGACTTGCAGACCATACTCAGCAGGGTAATAGTGCGGTGCCACCAATTATGACTGTCGTCGCCACTTGTGGGTTGATATTATCCAACACCCTATCTGTATTGTATTTTCATGCTCAAAACTTGTTCAGAACTTGTGAGCACTTCATGAGCTACTGATTAATATAGCACCCATTCCACACCATTTCTCACAAGTACACTGTCTGTCCTTACATTTCCAGCTTGCTTACAGTACAACAGCTGTTGTACACACGTAACTCACATATCTTGTGAGACATGGTTGTATATACAGGCGTGTCCAACTGTCACGTACCAGTGCTATTGCCTGTCTATATGATGAATATGGCGTACATGTGGCAATAGAGCAATTGTCTCATGTACACAGTCAATGCTCACCTCCCAACATACGACACTACAGCCTGTGGGAGACGCACATATGCAGCCATGCTGGGGGTAATGCTGTCACCAACCCTGACTGAACCTGACAATCATGTGGGGATGTGTAACATTCGCAACACACCCCACTCATCACTTAGTCTCACAAGATCTCCACCACCACAGGCCACACATATGAGTACAACTTGTGCAGTACCTCTCCATACTCTGTGTAGGCACCAAAGGCAGCCCCCATCAAAAAACACAACAACAATAACTTATAGCCCACAGACTCATGTGTGCCCATCACATACAGCCAATAGGGTGTTATAACATACACAACACACCAGTCATAGGGGACTCTGTAGGCGGTCGCACTGATGTCCCACTCAGCAGGCTACACAAGGCGATAGTCGCTTACATCTTGCTGTCGGGTAACTGGTTCTGCAACATAACCTATGCACCCATGCCACACCTCACCAGGTACAATTTGACTGTCATTCTCCATGTTAGTGTGACTGCCCTGAGATGCAACTTCACAGACTATGTGTGCAGGGACATGCAAAAGCTCACCAGTCTTGTAGCCCTGAAGGTATGGGCCAAGCCCTGGGGAGCATTATGCATTCATCCAGACCTGATACCATTGTACAATGACTGACTGTGTCACTTCAACAGTTGCCTATGCTTCTGCTGTCATTCCACAGGCATCTGGTATCTGTCCGCTTTGACTGACATGGTCAACAAAACATGATGCTTTGGCACAGATGACCTGCACCTGTCAACCCTGGGAGTACAGATAACATGTAAGGCTCTTGCTGCTTCTATACTGCCTGTCTTGCACAGTTTCCAATAACATTCACCACCAGAATGGGAACAGGCAAGCAAAACATGGGGTCATGTGACGCAATGCTTGACATCTTCATCTCTGACGCACGCAGGCAAGGCACTCCTTATAATGGACCACTTCAATATCTCTGCAGTGACTGGGACCTGCCTCTAGGCTCTGCAGAGTACACCTGCAATGACAGGTTATGCACAGACCACACCTTTCAGTCATGTAACCTGGACCGGCACACTCACGGCTGAGGTGTTTCCATATTCCACTATGTTGTACACACATCCTGGCTAGTTACTTAGCACAATGCATCAAAGGTGCTCCACGTGCAACTAACTGTGGCCAGAACTGCTATACACATTGTAACATGCTACGGATTCAACAACATACCCCATGGTTACCAGACCTCATTTCTTGGTGTACTGGACAGTAGGGTTCAGACAGGTACTACTGATGTGAGACTGACACTACCCCCACACTTAACTGGGATAGCCACTCATGTACTGACACATTAGGCCAACACTGTCCGGGATTCACTCGGCTGGATCAACCCATACACACCACCTCCAAGACCAACAATATCCTTGACATGGACACTACCAACATGTGACTGGTGTTCCACACCTGGAGTTATCTCCTCATTGGTGGATTCTGAACATATGGTAATCACCCTTGTTATCCACATCCCAGCTCCACACCCTTCACGGCATACACAGTACAAGAGTACTACAATGCCTACTACAGACATCTTACGACAGCAGTAGTTAACGTCATGACACCCGTGTAGATGGACAATGCACATACAAATACTGAAACATACCCCAGTGCACTTCATTAGCACTTACACGACTGCATGGATCATGCTATTCCACACAGAGCCATGATGGTACCCACCAGATAACGGTTGCCACTCTGGGGGTACAGTTCCATGGACATAATTTACAACAACAGGTGGAGGCTGTTGCAAAGTGGAGTACAATTCCATGGGTGGGGTAGCTCACTGGTCAGCCTCAGTAGGGCTACAGGATCCCTCATCACATACTCTGAACCTAGCTACGTCAACATTACTGCAACACATTCCAGGGTGTACCACAAGGCATTATGGAGGTATGTCAGTAGTCAATGGCAATACCCACATCTGCTCTGACATACAACAGTTACTCAGGAACATTACAGAACCAAGTGATGTTGGCAACATGCTGGCGGATGGGTTCAATGCTAACATTACACCCTCTCACTCCCTACAGGGCCACAATCCATGCAGGAACATTGCGGTGTCCCTGCGGTCACAACTACACAGTACTAACCTGCACTCTATACGGCCTGGAACACTGACCCCATGTGACCATCCAACATACCAGGCTGTGATTTACACAAACCTCTGAACGACATGTCTCTCCACTTGGCCACCATATTTAGTAATAGCCTTGTATCAGACACTGTGGCCCCTGAATGGCACACAGCAACAGTTATCACACTCCACACAGGTGGCGCCACAATGCACGAGAGGGACTATTACCCTATACACCTGACTGGACTGTTCTGCAAGGCTATGGGGCACATCATCATGGAAGTCATTCACAGAGACATTGGTGGGCTCCAGTCCTTTGATGCCACCCAGGTTGGACTTGTTAGGGCCAGAGCATGGCTCCTACACCTGGTGGACTCCTTTGATACAGTTACCAGGGTAGTTGATGACGGTAAGGGGGTCCACACAGCATACATTGTCCTCTCATTGGCTTTCAACACCGTTCTCCATTCTGGTATTGACAACATACACATCCACCTGCACATCAACCCCTATGTCTCAGGATGTTATGCAAAGTGGCTCACGGACAGGACACACACAATGAGGATAGTATACCATAGTACCTACTGTATTTCAGTTACACTTGGCATCTCACAGTCCTCAGTCATAGGGCCCCTCATGTTCGGTATATGCTTCCCTGAGGTACAGGCTAGCACAGAGGGACGTTCCCTGCCTAGCTTTCCAGACAACTGCATACAAAGCACCATGATTAATCCACCAGCTGATACTGACTCCCTCCATAAGGGTGTCACTGTGACAGATACATGATATCAATATCATGGCCTCAAGCTGCATGACACAAGGTGCATGAACATCCCCTTTGCATTACACCATTCACCCACTGACTATCACATAGGTGGTAGTCCCCTACATACATGTCACATTGTACGTGATCGTAGTACACACGTATGTCACACCCACTCCTTTGATAACCATATTGCCACTGTGGCATGGATATCCTTCTATGTGGCCACACTTATCTGTACTGGGTTTGTAGCTGGAACATAGGCACCCATTGTACCTCTGAACTCCAGACGTAAACACACATTCAAGAGTACAACACCCCATTTAGGGTGTACCTTACAGAACAGCTACAGCTTTACATACCACAACATTAACACGCCATGACGTTTATTGAGCTCCGATGGTTGATGTATGCGGCAGAACTATGGACACCACATCTGTACACACTTGCATACTACATACTCAGGGGTGACCTCTGCTGAACAGACAGGGGCCATGTCCACAACAATATTCATGGATATACTCCACATAAGCGACATAAGCAAAGGCCACTGTGAGCAACATTCTCATGGATATGTGCACACATGCAACGATGAGTGGGATGTGCTTGAAGGTTACATTCCCAAACCACATACTCATCATGCTTTGGAACATGATTCCTATGTACATCACGCAGGGACACTTAGTAGCACTGTTCATGTGATACCTCACTTGGTGGATGGGAGACACACATGTATGCCAGGGATCACTGCAGTGGCTGTACTGTGCAGAGGTGCAGGTAACACATGGCTCTGCTGTTCACAGACAGGACACTACCCTAGAGAGGTGCTGCTGGTGTGAACACTGTAGTTGGGCTTACACATAGACTTGCCAGACTGCATAGTACCCCACTATGAACCTGTGAAGCTATTACATGTCCTTTGTGCATGATTAATTGAGTAGCTCTTCCATTTAGATTAGCTATCATGCTATTACAGTGTCCTGTGCCTACAAGCCATATGTATCCTGTTAATGTACATGCCAATAGGCAATACCTTTGGTATGCATGATATGCCTGTTATGCTGTGTAGAATATCTGACATATCTACCTACAATACTGTACATTACACATATTTTACATAGTATCCCATAATGCAAAGCATAGGTGCACAGCGGGACCACCTTAGACATGTCATTGTCGTTATATGCCCATACACATGCCTACTGTGACAGTATATCAACATATACTATCACCTGCTATGGCACGTACTTGTTGGACATACCCTACCACTGACGGCGGGTGGTATGGAATTGTTCTGTTTAAAGTCCTCATGTAGCATCCCTTGTGGTGTCTGTGATGTTTACCTTGTGGCCCACTGCAGGACACACGATTTCTACAAGCATTACTATGCTCAGCAAGACATCACTACATTATACCTTTTCCCACTTTATGCATTGTGGACACTTTTAATTAATACAAAACAGGCTATACATACACTAACATAATTAATACAAAACAGGCTATACATACACTTACATACCGAGTGTTCTACATACCTTGTTATCGTTCCGGACTTTCGTAACTATCTCTCTTACACTGTTTAAACAGTTCTATGGTATGAGCATACGGTTTGAATGTCTGGCAAGTCATCCTTATATACGTCGATACCTGTAACGTGGTTTCCTGCTGCCAATTGGTGTTCCTGAGTGACTTATTACTTGCACATCAGCTGTGCAGCTACTCCATTCACCAATTACGTGGCAACAGTGGGGTATAACTGAATTCTCCACTTGGGCGTTGCCCATTTGCCCTACCTTTGGGGAGATGGCCTGTATTTTGTTTTGTTGTGTGTGATTGCAACTGCTATGTGTAGAGACATGGATAGTTTGGATTCATGTCCCCCGTGGATTGTGTGTGATGGCTAGAGTATGTGGTTCTACATGTGAGTGTACCTGTCATCCCAACCATCTGATAAGGGACTATTGCATACAAAACCTGTAACATCGCTGTGTGTTCCATTATACAACGGCTATGATTTCACATGGCGCCTTTAAATGTGTCTCTGACAAGGTATGTTAACACTTCTGCAGATGTAATTGACTGACTGGATGTTTGTGCTGTAATTACAGTCTGTATTGCTATAGTTTCGTGTGTGGGGGATGTAGGTGGGTGTACGTAGCATATACAGGTTTGTGGGGCTTGCATTTCTACATATTCCATACATGTGTGTGGGCTCCTTACCTAATTAAAGACCTATCAGTTAGTAGACTTTTGTTACAGGCGTATACATTGGGCCATTGTTAATTGGTTTCTATATAGTATGCAAGTGAGGGTGATACTTTCATACCTCCGGAATTACAGCGATATGTAAAGGAATGTTACTAAATGACAGCTGTCCCGTATATTTCTGTCCCACATATTTGCAGTCATTGCAGTTGTGTTGGTAACTGAACCTCTTTGGCATGGGTTGCCACCTTTTCAAATGACCATTGTGGGACACTTGCGGGACACACATCGGTGTTTACAGGCTGGCACATACCCATGGTCAGTACACAGGATAGCACATACTTTTATCCTCAATACATACTTATTGTTGTAGGACTTTGGCTACTTATCATATTGCATGTAACATTTACGTTTCTTACATACAGGCATAACTATTTAATGCAACTATTACATAATATATGGGACATAATAATGTCCTACAATCTCAGACATTTGCCCTTTGTAATGTTTTATGTCAGGACACAACTGCCCAGGGAGGGGCTGTCCCTCCTAATGTGGGACAGGTGGTAACCGTATGCCTACGGCTAGCTATAACCACACTTACCGTAATGATCTACCTCCGAGTTGGCACTAACAGACACATGATGCAGACACAAACACACACACATTACAGTCACACGGAAACGTACATGGCACTCTCAACACACACATACACGGACTACGGCAATCACAAACACAGTTGAACACAGTACCTACGTGGACCGCAACTCCGGCAGAGGTAACTAAATGTCCCTTCATATCGTGATAATATTACTCGTGGTTCTAGTGTTCCGGTACTATGTTCTTTAGGTCTTTCAGCCTCGTGATTACGCGTGTCGGTATGTGACACATTCCATAGTTGGCGGTATCCTATTTATTTGTACCTCCAAGGTTTTATAAATGTCGTTGACCTATCTATATATTTGCAGATATCGGTGAATCCGTATATATCAACATATATCTCTCTATCACCCTTTCTATCTGTATTATATATATGTGTATATATATATATATATATATATATATATATATATATATATATATATATATATATATATATATATATATATATCTGACAGAGAGAGTGACAGGCAGAATACACCTTTCATTGTGTACTTGTCAGTGTATACTGTTTCCTGGACTCCGCACGTTTGTGTCTGAATCTGTCACATTACACACCTGCCGTAGGTACATCTTGGCTACCATAGTGTTAGGTGATTGTATACATGATTGCCTGTTCTACTCCTGGCAGTGGCCATTTTACCCTTCAGAGCAGGTGCTACTAATACAGGGGTGAATAATGCTGGTTTCACCTGTTCTAAACATCATTGACCGTGATCTGCGCGATATTCAGAGAAGCTTAGCCCTGTTTCGCACATATCCGTATAGTCATATTTAAACGACGCTTACCAGCACTGAGCAACGCATATTCCTGCTAATGTGTGCTAAACATGATCTGAAGACCTGCATCCGACATGCATTATTTGTGCCTTCGGGATTACGTTACATCCCTTGCAGGACATGGGACTGGGAACATGCACAACGGTCACTGCATTTACCGCTTGGGCATCTGGGATTTGTACATGTGTTATGGCATTTTGCATGTGGGGTATACTACGGTTGTTACTCCATACTGCAGTTACATGGGTAACTCAGTTAGTTTACATATGGATGAGTCCAATTAATGGTATGTCCATGTGATGTTTACTGGATGTGCTCCAGCATTGGGTATGTATATCACAGTGAGCCACACATGATAATGTGCTACACCTTCAAACGACCGTAGGTGGAGCATGCTGGGGTGACGAATACCTGTCATGGGTACACTCCATGCCTTGACACGACATCCATGATTACATTATGTGGAGCCCCTCATTAATGCAGCAGGGAATCCGTGCAGAGTGTGTGGAGAACAGTGCTTACACACATGTGATCCCGCGATTGCTTCTGCTCTACTGAGCAACAGTTGGTTACTCGATGTTGTGGCGACAGCAGACACTGTTTGCCTCGTTTGGTGTATGGCCTTTGACAATCGGGCATGTACCTACCGATGTACCTAGGAACCTATACACACAGCACCAACATATGCTGATATGTGCATGTACTGTTCAGGTGTTGACATTCCTTGTTCCAATAGCTGTTGTGTGTACCATGTTTGAAGGCTGCCTATGTAGGATTCACAGAGTAGGCCACCTATACATTACAATTTGCAGGTGGTCGTGTGTGTGTGCCATCCATTTTACTGTGTGTGCAGGTGGAGAGGTGTGTCATTCCATAGGGGCCTACACTGTCAGAGTATGTGCTATATGTTCCCTCTTTGCCAAGGCATAGGCATATTGGGCACACCTCCGTCTGCCTACTGGGGCTGGCACAGGGTGTTTGTGGTCTGAATCCCTCTGTGCCTGTGATGGCCTTGGCAATTGCAGTGGGCTATGAGGGCCTTCACCATTTTGTCCCTGCTTCAGCTGTTTCTGCAGGATCATATTATGTAGCATGGCACATACTATGAAGATGTGGGCACACGTGCCTGGAGAGTACTGCAAGGCTCCACCAGATGTGTCCAAGCAACGGAACCGCGATTTCAGCATCCCGAACACATGCTCTATGATGATTCTGGTTTGTGCGTGTGCCTCATTATGGCGTTCTTGCATGGGTGTGTGTGTGCATTTCTGATGGGAGTCATCATCCATGGCTCCAGTGCCTAGCCAGCATCCCCCACAAGGTGGCCATGTGGGATGTCCCCCCTGACAAATACCTGATACAGCTGTGAGGCATGCCAGATATGGGAGTCATGGTAGCTTCCAGGGCTGCCAGCACACACATCCATGATAATGCCCTGGACATTGCACATGACCTGGTAGTTGATGGAGTGGAATCCCTTGCGGTTTATGTAGTGCCTACCATGCTCACCAGGTGGTGACTTGATATGTATGTGTGTGCAGTCTATCGCACCCAGTACCTCCGGGTAGTGTGCCACATGGTGGAAGTGACGCATATTGCTGGCCAACTCCTCTTAAGTTCAGGGGAAGTATATATGCTCATTGGCATGTGGCAACATGGCATCCAGGAACTGGTGTAGTACCCTGTAAGCTGATGCCTGTGAGATCCCCATTATATCTCCAGTTGGCCTTTGAAAGGTACCTGTGGCTAGTATTCGCAAGCTTACACATACCTTCATGTCCACTGGGATGGGCTCCCCTCTGTTGTTTCTGGTTCTCAGGCGTGGCCGGCACAGCTCAGCTATTTGCTGTAAGATGTCCCTGTCCACCCTGTAACACTCTACTATCTCCAGATCATGTAGCCCCTGGTAGGTTACCCTTGGTCTGAACACTCTTCTCCTCCTCTGGGGCCTGCGGTGGTTGTCAGCATCATCCTCCACAACACCATCAGTCTCTAACACATGGTGATGAATCACAGCTATGGCAGCTCCCAGCATGTACATTTTAAAAGTTCCCCATGTGTTTACACCTATGGTGCAGTGTTTGGGAATACACAGGTGTGTGTAGGGTGCTTTCACACTTTATACTATTGTACTGTGAACACCGATAATGTCATAGGGTGTGTATGTACAATCGTAGCTACAGGGTATCTTATGTGTTTTACTACAGGAACTACTATTGTGGTGCCTTTGGTGTTGAATTACATTTGGCTGCCGTGGATTACCTCTTGCCCTTCCCTTTACATTTCTTCACGTTTCACCAACCATTTTCTGGCATGCATCCAGCAGCCTGCTTTCATTTGTACTTTCCTAGACCTGGCTTATCTTGCGTAATGTGTTCTATTGCCGGTCTACTGTAGGTTTGCTTTGCTCTGCTATGACAGTTCTCCTTTCTTTGCAATCCAACGCCTCCCCTATCCTGTTTTGCAGGTTTCTGTGAGAAGACTTGTCAGCTGCCGTTGATTGCCTGCTGTGAGTTAATAGGTGTTAATTGCTCAGTTGTACTCCAATTACCCTACTTCGGCAGTTCCTTCTTTTCTTCCCCTGACCTTCCTGTTTGTGCTATGGTTTGCGGCGCATGCATACGCTTACCGGGTTTCAGGCACGTTTTCATCCCCGTACACATGCGCTTTCGGGCACCATATGTGCTCTCAGCTAAACGATGCTATACCTACCTCCCCACCCCTGTCCTGCAGCTTTGCTTCGCAATGGCCAGGCCAGATTTACATTGCTCCAATGTGCTTACAGCTACGGTGGCACACCCCACTGCTGATGCCATGTATACCTCTGAGCCACTCCTCGGTGTTATAGTGCTGCACCGTATGGTACATCATTAATCCGGTGGGACGTTTGCAATTCAGTATTACTTGCCTCATTTGCATGGCATTGACTACTAATTCATAGTTACCGCACCGAACACTGTCACAAACCATTAGCAACCCTTGCAGCTTGGTTGTGGTGTACCATGCATACCATTGAGTATTATGGTGAAATCCTGATTTTTATTACATTGCGATTTTATGACATTTGTATATATTTTCTTTGTGTTCCAGTTTGCACACACATGCCCTGCGGTTGTACTTTGCGTTACTGTGGACATGACATTAAATGTTGTTTTTTAGGTGTTGTGCACCTTTTCTTATGCCATTGGCTGTGTATTTAGCCATTGGCATATGTTACCTTTGTAATACATGAGTCTAGTCCGCTTCCATAGCTCCGATGTTCTGTTTGGGAAAATGTAAATCATGTTTTTTGGTTTACATTTCTGTGGGCTTACGCTACGCCTGCACCACTTCATGAATTCGCTATGTACATTCATTTGCATGGTGCGGCACTATGCATGGGGTGATTAGCATACCTAAGCCGAGGGCTGCGCAGTTCTGGCATATGCCAATAGTGCACGTGGAATTGGATCGTACCTGAATCGCTCGACGGCCCTATTTGGCATTATACCGCCTACGCTACGCCTGCGCCTGGCGCAAGCTTCATGAATCCCGGGGTATGTGTATTAATGAAAGAGAATGACATTTTTTTTGTAATGTTTGACAAAAACACAATTGCAAGGTTTCATACTCATACAAACCTGTCTAGAAATTTCAACATATGGATCTTAAAACCTGCCAGATAATTGACAATATTTTTTCCATTTTTATATGAGTAGCAGCATCTTTGTGGCACTATATTACTATAAAACTTGTCATCTCTTAATATGGGCCAATATTTATTGATAATATCCCTAATTTTTAACAGGGATCTGATATTAGATATAGATTTTGTAAGTGGGGATATAATTGTGTTAATTTTCTTAAGGCTAGAAGTAAGTAAGTTACTTAAACAAGGTAAAATTTGTTGCAGTATAGGGAACAAAAGAAGACTGATGGTTCTGAATGTTTGAGGTATGTTACCACTTAAAGCAATAATTTATTTAAAACTAGGGATGCAAAATGATAAAGAAATAGCTGACAGTAGTTTTTCAAATTGTAATATTTCATGAGTTTCAGGCTTTGCATTCCTTCTGCATTCCTTCCTTGATTAACAAAGTTGTTCTAAATGGTTAACAGATTAATTTGCTTTCAGGATGCAAAAGACTCATCACTTCTATGCCCTCAGGGAAATAAAAAAAAGCAGCTTTACATAGTACACTGTCTAAAAGTTGTGAATTTTTAGCATTATGACCTCAGCGGGTGTGAAAAACAAACAAATGATCAGGTACTTTACTGTGTGCATTTTCATTGTTAAAAACTTAAAACATGTTCATATTTGATAGGCAAAATGATGTAACAGCAAGGGAGACAAACTTCCAAAACATATATTATGAGATGTCAAACAGCTACAACATGCTGTGCATTAAGGAAGCTGATTAGGACAGAAATGTTACTGAGATGAAGAAATTAATATATCATGCTTTTTAAATATGTAATAACACTGGGATCATTCTCTAAAGAAGAAAATACATTCTGGGGAGAAGGTAGGCTTTACTTAGGATGTAATTATCCTTGTTATTTGTTGACTACAGTCTATCATCCTTTTGCAGATGATAAGCAATTTTAAAGAGGATGCATCAAAATGTTGTGATAAAATTTGAGATGATCCTGTAAATTAGGGACACTTGAGAGGTATAACATCTGTGAGACCTGTTTAGTTTACCACGCATATGTCAATACTCTGCAAACAGGGAATTCTTAGTGTAATCTTAGTGTAATCTACCAGGGAATGGTTAGAGTGGAGATCAGGTCATCTCAGTCTAGCATCATTCTAACAATTGCAGGGGACACCACTCACTGTACTATTCGATACTCAATGTGCATTCATGTACATACACTGCTAGACTAGATTCCTGGGTCTCCACTGTCCTTTGCTGGAACCCATATCCCTTCCCTTCCTTTGGGATAAACGAGTTAACAAAAACTCTCTCGCTCCAATCAATATGTTTAACTTTTCTTACAGAGAAAATTAGCCTAGAAAAAAGAGCTTTCAGTTTTTCTAAGTTGACAATATTCAGATAGAATACAAATGCAGAACAAGACATGGTCCAACTATTACCGAATATATGGTGCAAGTAGTGATGAATGCCAGCTACAATTTGCAATCACGTATAATTAAATCCTACTTTATTGCTGATTTTTGCCCTAAGACTTTTACTATGATCAACAGACTGAAAATAATTATGAGGGCAGCTTCATGGGATGGATTGAAAAATAGGTAAGTAAACATTTGTGAAAGTAAAGTTTTGTCACATTTGACTCTGACAAAAATGAAGATCTGACAAAACTTTTTGTAGAACTGGAGCAGAATATAAATTGTTAGTGACTTGACTTGAATCACAGTAATTTTATTTGGTAATATTAAAAAGTAAATTATTGACACTCACTAAGGTCAGCTTTACTTCTGTGGCCCTACCACTTTACTGAAGTCAAAACATGTCTCTAGGAAAAAGATACATCAGTAAAAGAATATAAAATCAAAAAGGGGGTGGCTGATATCCTTTTGCTTCAGTCTGTTACCAGCAACCAATAACCCACCATCTGTTACACATGGAGTTCATGTCCAAAACACCTCAGTGCCCTGGGGTCAGTGGTTGGCAAAGCCCTGCATTCATCTACATGACCAGCAAGGGCCTCCTCGAGTGACATAATAACTGGTGTACTCTCAGTCAGTAGCTGGTGGTACATGTGAGAAGGGCTGTATCAGGTCTGAATTGCACTGACAAATTATCCACCATATGGATGGAGCAGGCTGTCTCTTTGATAGTGGACAGATCACTCTGTTTGGTGTTGGCTAAACAGGTGCTGACATTGTCTGCTGCTACCTACTTATCTCCTGAGATTATTTGTAAACCTTGCCAACCATATATTATGAAATGACTGTCCTTCAGTTAATGTAAATTAAACAAAGTGACATTCCAGACATAACACTGAGGCATATCAGTTATAATGACACTCCATTCAAATAATACATCCCTGAGTCAAACTGTCTGTGTTCTGTCTACTTCTGTGTAATCAGACAATAAGTTCAGTTACTTTAAGCCTTAAAACTATGGCATGACAAAGGGGTCAAAAGACATTACTATATCAAGCTGCTGACATGGACTTCATTATGAGTGAGACGTCAACTATCAGTTTATCTAATACACAAGTTAGGGTAATGAATCATTAATTGTTGACTTAATATTTCATCGTTACCTCTCAACTGTCCAGATTTTGCAGAATGTCCAGATTTTTGCCTCATATTTTTGGTCTGTTCCTCATAAAAATTGTGATTTTCTGGATTTGTTGTGGCAAATAAGTGAGGACTGAAGTCATTATATAATGACAGGCATTTGAGTTTCAGACTTCATATCCTTCAGAAAAATAGATGGTAGCACAATACCTTGCATTCTATCAATTTTCTAAGTTTATAAGAGCAATATTTAAAATTTGTCCCTACTTTTGGGGCTTTGTCCCCCTTTTATTATTGGCTTTGTCCAGATTTTTTTTTTTTTCCCAGAGGTTAAGAGCTATGCTTTCCTTCCATTTTTGGGGATAGGATTTGTTTGTATACTTCAAAACTGCAAGCAACATTTGCTTCCTTCAAATTTTATTGAAAAATTATATATTAAAATAAGAAACCTGGTTTCATAAAACTGGTAGTTTTGTATAGACAGACAGATAGACAGACAAACATACACATAGTTAAAAATAGAAGCACAGATAGAAAGATCATTCTTCTTCTGGACACTGGACTGACTGTTGACACAGTTTCTTTTACCTACTGTTGTCAGTTCACCATGTGTACCTGTACATAATATTACCTACTGTTGTCCCTTCACCGTGTGTAGATGTACATAATGTTACCTACTGTTGTCACTTCACCGTGTGTAGACGTACATAATGGAGCTGATTTCTCAACCCTCATCTTGGTGTTATCAGTGAAAGGAGCATAAGTTTTCTGTATAGAAGTACTGGGATCTTTATACTGGATCAGTGGGAATTTTAGCTGACTTAAATTTGTGTCAGAAACGCATACTTTAAAGATGCTTTAATGTGAGAGCATACTATCACTCACCCTGTCAGCATTCAGTGCACATTTTTCCCTTTCCCACTTTTTTACATGCATCTACCATGTGCCATATGACAAAACTTTGATCCATTTTCCATGCCTGAGCAGTCTTTCCTTTTCCCAGAAGCTATTCAAACCTGCACTGGTCCTTGTCAGTGCAATGAGGGTCAAAACCATCAAAGTGTAAGGGGCACTGCAGTAATTATCTGACTGGTAGAGTTCATTATTTATGTATGTATGTGCGTATGCATATATAAATGGTCAAAAATCACAATACTGCAGAAAAAAAATTAAAAACAAATATTTTATGTAGGGGCAAGCTCCCCTGTTCCTGCTATTTGGTGGCTGTTTCCTCCACATTTCCTGCCTATTATATATAAACTCTGAGATTACACAACAGTGGAGTAAAGGAAAAATCCCGCTCCCAATTCTGTACTGATCCCCAAAAGGGAATGCAGACATCCTGCAATGAACCGGCATTTCAACATACAAAGCCAGATCAAAATATACATTTACTTATTTATTTTATGTTAAGATTTATATCTTTTGGGAAGATATTTAAATGTTTTAAGTGACTCTGCACATCTTTTATTTTTTAAAATATATTAGCTTTATTTAGATATGGCTTTTATTATTGTTAAATCTACAGCTTCTTCATTACATCTTTAACCTTTGTCTGACACAAAATATAATGCCAAACATTTGGAAAACAACACTCATTACCTTCCTGCCCAAACAACCTAAACTCCAGAACACCTCACACTTTCATTTCATTTTATCCACTCTTGACAAGGTGATAGAAAAAAAACATCTGTGTAAACCTCTCAAGCTACATTCAACAATACCATCACCTTAACCTAAAACAGCATGGATTTTGGACAGATCATAATACAATGATGGCACTTTGGTGCCTAACTGATGATATTCTCCACAACATGGACACAGGTAATTTGACAGGAGAAATATTCATTGACCTAACAAAAGCCTTTGATCTTATCAACCACCAACTCCTCCTTTTCTGTCTTCAGAACATTGGCATTAATAACACATCAATCTCCCAGTTCCAAGACTTCTTGTTGAACAGATTCTCCACACTTAAAATAGGGTGTTCCTTCTATCAACCTATACCTCTTTCAGTGGGAGTACCCCGAGGTTCTAGTCATGTTCCTCTTCTCTTTTCTGTTTTCATTAATAAACTATCGCATGGCCTTCTTTCTCTACAACACATCCCCTACAGTGATGATGTGGTACTCTTTAGGTCCACCTACAACTGCTCTACAATTGAAACACAACTACATAAAAACCTTAATTCCCTGAATTCCAGGATCATTAATCATAAAGTAAAAATCCTACAAAAAAAAAAGAATGCTATTTCGCACCATCCAAAAACTTTGTGGTACACCAATACAAAAAAAAAATACTCCTTTAAATACCACAGCCTGTGTACAAATCATTCACTAACATTCAATACCACATAGAAAAATTAAGAGCAAAAGTTAAGTCACTTCTCTGCTTGCCCAGGAAGATCTCACCATACCTGTCCTGGGCAGCAATAGACAAAGGAGTCCTTCTGGCCTAACTCAAATATGAACTGCCCATAATAACTACAACCTTTAGAAAAGCTCCACCATTCTACAGACTATTGAAAACATAATTGGTCGCTTCATTAATAACTCACCCTCTAATGAGTATTACTTTCTCATCCTCAAAAAAGCTAAACAGCTGTCAGTGTAGCACAGAACAGACCTACTAGGTTTTCTCATCTTCACACTTCTCTAGCCTAACTCACTCCTACAGCTAAGCTACGTGCCAAACATTATACTAAACACACACTATAACTTCAGATGCTTCACCCAAGCAACTCACTCCAACCCCCACAAACAAAACTACACTGCACTGACCACTCTTTCTCCATCCTTGCTCCCAAAATATGAGAATCCCCCCCCAACCATCTAAAGGAACTACAATCCCCTTTTCCCTCTTTAGAGCTAAATTAAAAAAATTCCTCCACACCTACTCAGACTGTACTCACGCAGCAGACCGCATCACATAAGGACTCTCAACCTTTAATGTTACTCTGCTCAATGACTAGCCCCTCCTACCTCCCCATCATCCCCCACCCTGACTCTCATTACCCCACAGCATGTCCACCATGGTGTTAATCTGAAATGTAATAACGTGAATTGTAAAATGTACACTTCTTTCATAACTGATGCTCGATCTAATAATTGCTACTACATGTTTTTTTATTAAATATTATTGCTCTCTGTTCTGTTTCGATATGTACTTTCTCTCAGTTCTCTCGTTTTTTTTCTTCTTTGGGAAAATTATTTCACTTGGGCAGTACCTTGTAATGGCCATTTGTGATCAGTGTACCACCCAGTTAATTATAAAAATAAAAAATAAGTATTTTAGTAACATAAATCCACTAAACAGCTCTGTTTCTCTTAGACAGAATAACTGTCTCTAGAAAATACATGAAGCTGATTTAAACTATGTTCTGTCACTCAAAAGAAATTTTAAAGCAAATCCATTTTTCTAGACCCTAGTGATAATGTGGTGCCTGATTTACTTCTATACAGTAGTTTTATGATACACATCCATATGACCATATTGTGAGTGACAGAGAACTTTAATTGTACTTGTCCTTCAAGGGACTGGGCTACTGGCAGGTGTTTTTTATGAGAACCAAAGACTGTTCAATGTCACCCTTATGAAAATTATAAACAGCTGACAAATGAACCAGACTGAACAAACTGAGAAATAATAAAATACTGAGTCAAACAGGGATGAGAAATAGCTCAGGACAATATTAGCAAATTTCAGTTGTGGAACTGCAGCCTAAATAAAAATCAAAACTCAGACCATTTACACTGCTCGAGCTTTTTCCACGCAGAGCACTTCAGGGATGTCTGAATAACCTCTAAAATATTGCAAAATAATGAAATGCTGTAGTCACTTGGGAAAAAAGAGTACCCTTGCACATGGACAGGTGAGTGCTTCCTTATGGATGGCTCTGGAGGTATTTGAATAACAACTGAGATACAGGAACCAGGATTGCTGATGCTATAGGGATACAAGTAGTGCTGCCATGGAAAACTGCTTCCTTGTTTGGGATAAAATTTTAAAAAGGGGGGTGTGGCATTTTTGATTATAAGTATATCTGGACTGGAAGAAAACAGTACTAGTGTTTAAAACTTATTAACCTTTATAGGGTCTACTGAGCATTTCTTTGAGTCAGACTCCTACATGATAGAATGACAATTGCCTTTGATGCCTTGTGTTTCTTGACAGATCTGTTTAGGATTATCTTTATGAAAACCCTGTTGTGAAAGTGTCTCATGCATGTTTATTGTATATTTTTTATTTCCTTTATCTGGAGGTAGTTAATTTAGTTGATGTCAGCTATACTCATTAAAACCAATGAAAGGCTCATGCATTTCTTGATAACAATGTCTGTGGCTCAACAGGTATTATACACACCTTGGATGCTGGAAGATCAGAAGAATGTAGTTCTATCCCCATACCTAGTGACTGGAGTCATTTTTCAGTACTGATTGGGCAGTATAAGCGGGGGTGGGGGTGCCGTCCAGGGATGTTATCCTTGGCTGAAATGTTAAACTGAAGTTTCATCTGAAGATCCCACGACAGTTATTGAAAGTAATAAAAAAATATAATTTATTTAAAAACTATAAATGCAATCATATATAAGGAGAAGAAACAAGAAAAAAAAAAAATAAATAAAATCACAAGCAGTATTTATAATACATACAAGGAGTACATGAACACACATAATGAAAAATAATCAATTAATTCAATAACAAAAGAAGAATCTTACATAACACAATTGTATTGGCCCAACATTCATTATATAAAACAGCTCTGCACCTTTCCTTCCAAAGCATGCAAACACAAGGCATCAACAACTTATCAGACCTATCTTTCTGTTCTCTGGGAAAATAAACATAATATTTATACTCTACTAAAGCCATGGTCAGATAGGGGAGAACCCCTCCCCCCAAAATAAAATATCAGAAGGAACCACATTTCAAAGCCCTTCAGTATGCTTTCATTACAGAAATGTGTGAACTAAGGTTTCTTTCCTACTGCATCATGAAGCTAGACAAAGGAATTTTTGGACAACTTTATACTTGAGGTCACCCTTTATAGGAAGCCTTTCTAAATGCAATCACCACAAGAAATCATGTTACTCAGAAAGAATTTTACATATTTCCTGACATCTATACAGTCATTGTCCCTGTACAGGACCTAAGGATGCCTATAGGTCAACAAAACAAGTACTTTTCTAAGATGGAGACACATCATTGTTACTTATCAGAATGGATAGAACCAGTAAAATATTCCATAGCTTAAGCATAGACTTATATTTATGACCTAATGCACCATTAAGTGAAAATATTCTGTCATAAGAATATACATTATCCAAGAAACAATCTTAATGGAGCAATCTCTGTCTCAGTACTGAATATTGCTCAAGGTGGACAATATAAAAAATAATAAAAAGAAGCAAAAAAACATAACTGGATTAAAGAGCCCTAACTACCTTTTTAATATCAGTGTACACAATGCCACATTTAATGGGATTCAATCTAGACCCCCCAAAAAGGAATAAAAACTCTTTCTAAAGCTATTGGAGTACAACCCCCCAACACAAAAAGTAAGCAACAAGTTAAAAAAGGACAGCATTAAGCAAACACACCCTTTTCTTGAAAGAGGCACACACGAGCTTCTGTCAATGTGCAATGCCCATCTTCTGCCTAATCTTGTCCTTCCAGACATGGATATAAGACTGCCAAGGGCAGAGCCTGATACCCAAAAAGGTAATATTCCTCAAGAAAAAGTCTGTACCAGCAGTACAAGTAGCATGACCAAAACCTGTGTACGTCTGAGTATTTAGTGACAATGCAGTCTATCACAAATATTTTTGGAGCTCCAAAGCAGTTACTGTCATAGAAGAAACATCTCTATCATACAAAGAAGAACTGATAACAGTACAAACTGCGTCAGATCCTACCTGCAGTAATCAGGATACTTCCAAACCTATAACAGCATCCATTTCAATGCCAAACCAAATAAAAGACCACTTATAGGACAGCCTTGTTTACACTATGTTTTGTACAAAACATTTTTCTTTAGCAGCCACTGACTACAGGCAAAACAATGGAAGATGTACAAACACTTCCAAAAAAAGAAAGAATGAACATGAGGTCCAAAGCCATTTATATACTATCATAGGATCATAGGAGGTTAGTAGGCTAATGGCCTTGGGGCCCTTACAAGCCTAGCCAAGAGTTTATCCCCACCCCAAGTCAGCACCTGTCAATAAGGGACACAGGTGGAATCCCTGGGACAACTTTGTGGTTTCCCATCCACTCATCAAGTTTGGCCTTGAAGAGGGTCAGCAATGTACTCTGTTTGGCATGTATGGGAAGTCTAGTCCAGATATGGGACAGCCTCTGAGAGAACAGCAGGTTTTGATGATGTCACATATTAGATTCTTGCTGTTAATGTGGTAATCAGTAGGGGTCGAGTTTTTGCTGAATGGTATGGTGATACATTTTTTTGCATTTAGCTTGAGGCCATGACTTTGGCACCAGTCATTAGTTGCTGTGAGACCCTCTTGCGGTATGTTGTCATAATTTGGGGAGTCAATGACAGCACCCATCTTACAGTCATCTTCTAACTTGGTCAGCCACAGGCCTTTTGTCTTTACCTGGACCTCTGAGAAATAGATGCCAAACACTAGGGGTACCAGGATAGATCCCTGGGGAACTCCACTAGTGACAGGTCTGCTATCGGAGGTGGAGGTGCCTATTTTGACTTTGAGGGTCCTGTCAGTGAGCCAGTTGGCCGCCCACCTGATGAGATAGGGATTTACACCAAGTTATGTTAGCTTTTCGATGATGCCCGAGTGGGGGATTGTGTCAAAGGCCTTGGCCAAGTCAAGGTAAGCTGTATGTACTGACTTTCCCTTGTCCAGGGCCTTGGTGACAGTCTCAAAGAAGTCAAACAGGTTCAACAGGCTAGATCTGCCCTTGACAAGTCTGAACTGGGTAGGGTCAAGTGCTTGCAGATTGCCTATGTCCTTGTTTATGAGATGCATAATAATATGCTCCATGGCTTTACAGATCAGACTTGTCAAGCTAATGGGGCGATAGTTTCCAAGGTCAGTAGTGGCACCACCTTTGTGCAAGGTAGACTTTGTCAACCAATACTTTAGGAATGTCGGCGATTAACATATACCTCCTCCATGATGAAAAATGAAATCCACGACATCTCTAAGCAAATAGCAATCAATTAAGGTTTTTCCTATCCATTACATAAATCAAAAAGTTTATTAACAAAGGCATATGTTTGAAATCTCATCTATAAAATCTTCATTATAAGCTTATAATCTCATTATAAGCTTAAATCCCACCTAAACATAATGATACTGCAGAGCTGCAGATCTCCAGTTGGCGAGGGATAGCCAGCTGCAAGGTCGGCAAGGAGCACCACGTGTCACTGGGTCAGAGTGTGGATGGAAGGGGACCACCTCTCTCCAGCAGTCCACTGCATGTTCATGGGGAACCAGGTGCTAAGTCATTTGCAGATTACCTGATTCTAGGTCAGGGTTTCATACATAGCATAGCAGCAAAAAGCTGCGATTTATTGAAAGTCAGCTCTCGAGCCAAGCCAAAAAAAATAAAATAAAAACAAAAATGCCAGCACCCTGTGTGGCAATGGCTACTTCAGCTCAGCAAGCAAATGTGCATTGTTTATCTTATTTTATGTCTAATTTAACAGGAAAAAACAAATCAGGAGCAAATACTAACAGTAAGTTCATTTATAGCAGAGAGAGTCTTCTAGAAATTCGACAACTAAGCTTGTCTTGCAACAGGTTTGAACAGGTTTGGGTTGGGAGGGTGGCCTAATGGTTGAGGTGTTTGCCTTACAAACACAAGGTGCAGGGTTTGAGTCTCAGATAATTGTCTAGGCTTAAAATGGCTCGCAAGGGCAGTTAGCCTAGTACTAATCTATGAATCTATAAATTAATCTATGAATCTATGAGCTGCTGTCTGTGGAGGATTTGAGGCCTACAACACTCCTGGAGCTGCAGGAGCTGGGGATCACACTTAAAAATGATCCAAAATGCCTGAAACTAAGGAAACCAATGTCTATGGGCAATGGCAAGAGAAGGAGATGCAAGAAATGTGAGAGAAAGTGCAAAAGAGGATCCAGGGCTGGAATTACTGTAAGGCTAAAAGTTAATGCCTTCAGACCTGCACTCCCATCCATACTGCTGGCAAATGTTCGATCCCTGGAAAGCAAAATGGACTACATAAGGTTAGAACTTTCTATAGAGACCAAGGTGAGGAACTGTTGTGCACTTATTTTTACTGAAATCTGGCTGAATTTTAACATTAATAACAGCACAGTTCACGTGGATGTCACTTTTTAGGGCAGAAAGAATACAATCTCTCATTAGGACTTCCAGACAGGGAGGGGTATGCATATATATCCACAACAACTGGTGTACCAGCTGTGAGATAGTCTCCTCTCACTGCTTTGAAAATATAGAGCTCTTGTCACTGAAATTTAGCTACCAATTAGGTTTAGCAGTATCAACATCACAGCCATCTACATTCCTCCCAGTGCTAATGCAAATGAGACACTGAACACATTATAAAGGCTATAAATGAGCTGCAGAACTGAAACCCTGAATGTGTTCATATACTGGCAGGTGACTTCAACCAAGCCAACCTGAAAACAGTTCTGCCTCACTTCTTCCAGCATGTAGACTTTACAACCAGGGGAGAGAACATCCTGGATAAGGTGTACAGCAATGTTAAGCTAGCATATAAGGCAATGCTTCACCCACACCTGAGGACTCTGACCACCTCTCCATCATATTACTACCAGCATATAAACTGATGCTAACTGGGGGAACCAACAGTGAAACAAGTAAAGATATGGCCAGAGTGTACAGTCTTGGCACTCCAAGAATGTTTCAAGAATAAAGACTGGAGCATACTTAACAAGGCAGCTACTGTGGATCAGCGTATAAACCTGAGGTGGTGATGGGCTACATCTCAAAATGTGTCGATGATGTAACAGTTACCAAAACCAACATCACATGTACCAAGCAGAAACCCTAGTTGACTAGTGAGGTGTATGAGGTTCTGAAAGCAAAGAATGCAGCCTTTAAGTATGGAGACAGGGATGCCCTCAGAACAGCCAGAGCAAATCTGAGCAAAGGAGCGAGAGAAGCAAATTATACCCATGGTGGAAAAATGCAGAGCTACTTCTCTGACCACAAAGACTCCAGGCGCCTATGGCAGGGGCATCCAACAAATAAAAGAGTACAGACCCTTATCTTCACATTGTGAGGACAATAAGGAATTCCTTAACATGCTCAATGTCTCCTTCAGCAGATTCGAAGAAGGGAACAAAACAACAGTTATGAAAATGCCCACTAGTCAAAAAAACGAGGCTCTCTTTCTCAATCCAGCTGATGTCCAGAGGACATTGCGCAGGGTTAACCCCAGAAAAGTAGCTGGGTCTAACAACAGCCTTGGGCAAGTACTCAGAGACTGTGCAATTCAACTAACAGATGTCCTCACAGATATCTTTAATATCTCTCTGTCAGGAAATAGTTCCCAAATGCTTCAAAAAAATGGCAATAATACCACTACCAAAGAAGTCACCACCATCATGCCTCAATGACTACTGCCTTGTAGCCCTAACCTCCATTGTGATGAAAAGATTTGACAGACTGGTCAAAGAAGCAAAAGCATCTAAGCTACCTGCGTATCTTGACCTTCTGCAGTTTGCTTACCGAGCATACCGCTCTACTGCAGATGCCATAACACTGGCACTTCACTTATCATTGGACCATCTAGAAAGTAAAAACAGCTACACGAGGTTACTATTCATTGACTTCAGCTCTGCTTTTAATACAAACATCCCTATAAAGCTGGTAAGGAAGCTGCTTCAACTAAGCATTAACACACCACTTTGTAATTGGATTCCGGACTTTCTCACGGACAGACCTCAGAAAGTGTGCGTAGAAAATAACTCCACAGATGGCATCACTCTGAACACTGGAGTTCCTCAAGGGTGTGTACTGAGTCCCTTACTGTTCACCCTTTCAACGCATGACTGCATGGTGAGGTACAATACTAACCACATCATCCAGTTTGCTGATGATACAACAGTGGTGGGTCTCATCAGCAACAATGATGAGGCAGCATACAGGGCTGTGTTAGAATAACCGATTACCTGGTGTGACAGTAACAAGTTAGCACTAAACATGAACAAAAGAAAGGAAATAATTGTGAACTGCAGGAAAAACCACAAGGAACATTCTCCTCTAACCATCAACGAAGAAACAGTAGGGAGAGTGAGTAGCATGAAGTTTCTGGGGGTGCATATTGATGAGGACTTGTACTGGTCTCCCAATACAAATGCCATTGTCAGGAAGGCACATCAGAGGCTACATTTTTTGAGAAGGTTGAGGATAGAAACATACTATCAACAGTTCTCACAATCTTCTATAGGGGTACAACAGAAAGTATCTTGACAAACAGCCTCACAGTGTGGTATGGAAGCTGCTCTATTTCTGAGCACAAGGCTCTCCAGAGAGTGGTGAAGGCAGCTGAGAGTATCATCAAGACCACCTTACCAGACATCCATGACTGGCACATGTCCAGATGTTTAGGCAGGGCCAAAGGAATAAATAAGGAATCCACCCACCCTACTCTCAGACTGTTCGTGTACCTATCATCTGGCAAGCGCTTCTGTAGCATAAGCTGCAGAACTACAAGATTCAGAAACAGCTTTTTCCCACAGGCCATCAGACTGTTGAACTTTGGCAACAATCACTCTCCATATTAGTCATCTGGGCCATCATTTCAATGTGGAAGACTGTCTCAAATTGTGCAATAACTTGACTGCCTATCTCAATCCAATATTAGTGCAATACTCAGTAAGTTGTGCCAAATCACTGGTCATCAGGGGCAGTAGTAAGGCCCAAGAAACATCTCATTATAGTGCTATATCTAATGCTAGTCTGTAACTCAGTCACAGTGCAGTACTCATGAATGTCTCATTCTCGGCAATAATCAATGTAAGTTTTTAATGTAATGTCTTACCTCAGTACTGTGCAATACTCAAGCAAGCAATGAGATCACTGTATAATAGATAATAGATAAAAACACAAAGGCAGCTACCCAGGAACAAGCACTCCCACGGTAGTTCTAATACCAACAGGTATATGCTCTACTTGAATGGAGTAGAGCGTATACTTGTTGTTATGAAGAATGCTGCTGTTTCCATTATTCGTGACTTACACACACCTATAGAACAGGCTGATAGTGTTAATGAGCAGATCAATAGTTCTGCTAGCCACATTTTAGAAACTAGTGATTCTGTTATTAACCATGCTAGTAGGTTAGATGCTGATTCTTCAGTAATGAGAAAGATATATAGTAATTTTAATAATAAGGACAATGTTGAATGTAAGAAAGATCATGCTGAATCTAATGGTCCAACCCCTTTCCCTATCAGTGACTTCCACGGGGGTGGAAAGAACAGGTCAATGAGCAGATGGAGACAGAAACACAAGGTTTCAGGAGAGGATCACACGAGACCCACGCTCAAGAAAATATGGGAGAGAGCGACAACTCATTAGTATGGAATATCTCTAATAGGTCACTATCTCATGATGAATTGGAAGTCTTGGATAAGGGCCTTACTTTTATACCTTCTGTGAAGAGTGACCTTACTGATACAGTTATGGATGTGAAGTTATTTAGTAGGAATGTACAGTTAAAACTTGATTTTGGGAGTTACCCACCACATAGTGAGGGACCCTCTCTTAAGAAGCCTAGCACATATGTTCCTAATTTGCACCCACTAGTTGATGCCTTCTCGAAACTTGTGGAGGAAGACCTGTATATCTATAATAATGAAACTAAGAATAGGAAATGGCATGGGAAATTAAATGTTAGGTTAAGAACAGCTTTATATAAACTTAGGGATGACCCTACCATTGTTATTAGGCCTGCAGACAAAGGAGGGCCAGTAGTTGTTATGGACAGACAGAAGTATTATGCTAGTATGGTTGATATGTTGAGTGTCCATCACGTTTATTATATTATACATGCTAAGGAAGTGGAAAATTATATCCTGAATATTTCAAGATTACTATCAAATCTTTCCCTTAGTAATATGATAAGTCAAGATCAGTATAAATTCTTACAAGTTGAACATCCTCTTATACCTACGATACAAGGCTTACCAAAGGTCCACAAGGACCCTGTGAATCCCCCAATGAGATCCAGAGTGGCTGGTCGGGGTTGGGCAACTGAGCCACTGTCCCTATATTTAGAACATTGTTTAAGACCTTTAATGAATAGCTATAAACATATTTTGAAGGATACTAAACAGTTCCTGTTAATGTTATATGAAAAAATGGCTATGTTACCACCTGACTTATTTTATTGGCTTGTAACTTTGGACGTACAGTCCTTGTTTACAGTCATTCCAAATGTTGAAGGTGTGGAATGTATACGTAGATGTTTAGGCACATATGCTAAGCATTCTCTGCTCCAAATTGATGCATTGTGTTTGCTTTTAGTGGTTGTTCTTAAGAATAACGTCTTTGTTTTTGATAAGGTAATCTATATACAGAAAGATGGCATAGCTATGGGCACCCTGTGTGCCAATAGCTACGCCAACTTGGTAATGGCTGATTGGGAGCTACATCAATTATTTAATTTTGCCAGCTTTAAAGAACATGTGATCTTTTATGTTCATTTTGTAGATGACATCTTTCTTATATGGACAGGTGATGCAAATAAATTAGAGAATTTTTTATATTGAGATTAATACACTTACTTCATATATCAAATTTACAATAAATAAGTCATTGACATCCATACCAATTTTGGACATATATACAGAAAGATTGGCCAATGGCCTACTAAATATGGGTGTCTATAGAAAACCATGCCATAGGAATGCATTGTTACATCGGAAGAGTATGCACCCCAATTACGTGTTTAGAAATGTAGTTAAAGGACAGGCCATGTGAGCATCACGCCTCAACCCTAGTGATGAGGCATTTCAGGGTGAATTATCTAACTTACAAAATAGGTTTTTAGATAGATCCTATAGTTTAAGAGAGGTCTTACAAGGTTTTGAGGGGGTAGATATATTGAGACAGGATAGAGTCTCACAGTATTTTATGGCTAGGGGTCATATGCAGAATACTGAAGGCAATGCATCCACTGATGCCTCAATATGTACTATGGAAATGAAGGTAGTTCTTTATTATACACAGGATGTTAATAATATTAAAGATATATTTTCTAAACATTGGGACATTCTCACTGTGGACCCACGTATTAGAGATATAGTTGGAGCTAAACCACATTTCACATATAAAAATAGGATGAATCTCCATAGGCTTTTATGTTATCCTGGAGATATTACTATCCCTGTTGACCCCACACACTGCCATACTATACCATGTAACAGTTGCAATTTTTGCAACTGTATAGATACCAGTGCTTGTGTCACATATCCCCTTAGTTTACAGTGTTTTGATTTCAAAGTCAGAGCAACTCGTGACTCCAACCATGTTGTTTATCTAGCTAGCTGTGTATCATGTGAAGCATTCTATGTGGGCAAAACTGACAGGAGGTTGAAAGATAGAATAAGGGAATATCTTTATAATATTCATATCAGATCTAGTAAAAATGCCCTGCCAAAACGTTATTGAAACATTGGACCAACATAGATTCAAGTTTTTGGTTATGCAAGTCAACACACCTAATTAGAGGGGTGGGAATGTTAGAAACTACACAGAGCAGTGTGAAGTTAAATGGATTATTAGGTTAAGGGCTGATAGGAAACCGGGAATTAATGATAAAGTCCCTATGAGACCTATGTTGAAAGGGAGAAAATTAAAGTTTAAATGATTTCTAAACCTGTTTTTTATATATATTTTACACATATATATTGATTATTTTTATCGAAATGTGTCTATTATATATGTCAGTGAAGTTTCTATTATATATATATTTTTTATATAGAAATTATTAATCATGTCCATAAACTTTTTAGGTATGTATAGCTTTTAGATATATTATATATATATTTTATTGTATAATATATTGTTTTATACTAATTTGCTAGAAGCTCTATATACTATTTATAATTGGGATGAATTAGCTAATTAACATCCTATACAGGAAATTATGTCACCTATGTTTTATATATATATATATATATATATATATATATATATATATATATATGTGTGTGTGTGATATTTTTAAATGAACTGATATTAGTCTGAAGAAGTCCATGAGGGTGAAAGCGCTTGCCAGTTTTTTATTTTTCATTAATTAAACGTTTGGAGCTTTTATCAACTACAATCTCCATGGATTTATTTAATGAGACTCGTTTATGTGGAGAATTCCTTTCAGCTTTGGCGTACTCCACTGTATAATAAATGTTAAAGTGAGTTTAATTTATGTGAAATATTAGGATAATCTTGCTGGGGCACTATGGTATGTAGTAAGTAGTTAGATATGTATTAACATCTTATAGAAGTCTATGTGATATCTGCACATTTGAGTCCAGAGATACTGAATTTCGTTCAGTTTTTGCACTTGTCTGATTCTGAATGACAATAAAGTTTACTTTGACTTTGATAAACATTCTAACAAAACATAATAGGCCTTTAATTCTGCAATAACAAGTTATCACATTTTTTCCACAAAAAAACTGCATGAATAATATCAGAAGTATAGAAATTACCATGTACCTTTCATTAAGGACCACTAAAAAGCAGTCAACTTTAGTGAAGACAGAGTTTTGTAAAAGTCATGTTTAGTATCATCCCACTCAGCTGAAGACTTAAGACAAACTTTCTTTTCTGGACAGTACACAATTCTTTCAGGGGAAATTTCACCATCAATCACAGAACTGTCTGCTGGGGTCAGTCTGGATACAGTCCAAGAAAAAAAAAAAACGTCAGAATGAACTGAAAGATATTGGCCAAGCACTGATGACAGGTAATAACAGTATTACCCAGTCATTAACCAGGAAGGCCCACAAGGCAAATTATTCCTTTCTCAGGAGTGACCAGGAAACAAGTGACTTGTTCAGTGTCACACAGTAAGCAAATAAGGTCTGAGGGAATCAAATTCTGTACCACAGCTTACAGCCTTAACGCAGCCCAAATCTACCAATCCCTACCACTAATATGATTCCATCCTGCAAATAACTGGCATAAACAAGACAATCATTTTCTGTAGAAATAAGTCTCTTCACATAAGCATACTGGCATGTAATACTGAGACCACAATTTCCCAGGAAGCAAATGACAGTAAGTTCCCATCGATCTTCCCTCAGCTTGGTAAAAGATGTTTAAAGACGCGCATCAGAATTTCTGAGACTACCAGAAGAAAAGGTTTCAGCTGCTCTAATAAAAGTTTCCACATAGTAATGGTAATACGCTGCTGTGTACAAATGCATTAAAATACATAAGAGTTCATAGGTTCATAGATATATATTAGGCTAACAACCACTAGGGCACTTGTAAGCCTAACTGTGCAACCCAAATGTGACCCACAAATCTGATATATATTTGGGTGATTTACTGACTGCCTCTGTTCATCTGAGACATAGGTGCCAGACTAGGGGATCGATTTTTGATTACCCATCCACTGGTCCAAGTTGTGCTGAAATAGGGCGAGTGAGCAACTCTGTTTCACATGGATGGGGAGCTTTTTCCAGAAAATGGAAATTCTCTTAGAAACATATCTACCTCTCCAACATGTCCTATTTATGTTGCAAGATAAATTTAGTTTTTTAATCTAGGAGTTTTGACGTTGTTTGTTTTGCAGATGTGCAAAAGGTTCATCAAAAGAGGGTCCAGGAATGCCTTATAAACCAGGCAAAGATCACATCTCAGAAGTCTGTATGATACTGAGTAAATAGACATATGATATGATCTCAGAAGTCTGTATGATACTGAGTAAATAGAGGTGATCAATGTAAGGCATTGTGTTTACTCCCTATATTCTTTTTGTAAGGAACCTTTCTGGATGTTCTACTTGCTGCATGTGTCTGGTCAGGTATATCCTGAAGGGGGCATTATACTCTAAGATGGGTCAGATGAGGGCTGAGTACGGTGGTATGATGACCTGTCCGGACCTAGATACCATGCCCTTACGTATAGGTTGAGCAACACTGAATGATTTTCTTAGTATCCCATAAACATGTTGGCTAAAGGCTGTGTTACTATTTACATGGGTTCCCAGATCCCTGACTACAGAATCAGCTTTTAGGGGTGTTTTATTGATGACATCATTATTCAGGATGGCTGATTTCCCAAAAGGTATTATAATGCATTTCTTGGTATTGAGTTTTAAGCCATGGCTTTGACACTAAATATTTGACTGTGTTAGATCTTCCTAAAGGGTGTTCTCAACTTGGGGGGATTTAATGACTGCTCCCAGGTTACAATCATCTTTGAATTTGGTAAGTCAAAGACCTTTGACATTGTTTTTGACATCCAAAAAGTAGATGCCAAAGAGGAGTAGGCCTAGCATTGAGCCCTGGGGTGCTCCACTGGTGACTGGCCTCTTTGTGGAGGTGGCCTCACCAATTCTAACCTCCTGTGTCCTTTCATTGAGCCAGCTAGCTATCTGATGTGATATGAAGGGGTTTATTCCTAGTTCCATAACTTTTTTGACAATGCCCAAGTGGGGTATTGTATCAAATGCTTTAGCCAGAGCTAGGTAGACAGTATGCACCATTTTCCCCTCATTCATTGCCTGACTCACCTTTTCAAAGAAGTCCACCAGATTCAGTAAGCATGGCCTTCCTTTGACAAAGCCAAACTGGGATGGATCCATTGCCTGGAGGTCTCCTATGTCCATGTTGATTATTTCCATGATAATTCTTTCTATTGCTTTGCAAATAATTCTAGTCAGACTAATGGGTCTGCAGTTTCCAGGATCTGTTGAAGGTCCTCCATTATGAAGGTGGATGACCATTGCAGTACTTCATTCATATGGCACAAAGCCTGTTTTAAGACTATAGGTAAATAATGTCTCCAGGGATTCTGATAAATCTTATTTTAGACTGTTTGGATGGCATCCTGGGATTAGGCCCATTGAGGCCATGTTCTTGGCTTTAGCAAACTCAGCCAGTACATGCTCCCAAGTTATAGTTGTAGGCGTTATGTTTGAGGGGATTTTTGGGGGGATGGTTGGGGGTGAAGGGAAGTAAAGTTTGAATTGAATTTGCCTGCTAACAAGTTTGCTGTATTGCCAGGCTCTAAAAATGTGGCACCATTAGCCACCAGTTTAGCACATTGCAGTATACTGCCATTGATGTTTCTGACATAGATGAAGAAGGTCCTACGGTTATCTGTCACCTGGAAGGCTATTTTAACCTTGCAGTTGGCTTTACTTGACCTAATTAGCCCTCTTAGTTGCCTATTTGTTTGATGTGAGAGTTTTATCTTTATGGGAATTACCCTTCCTGATTTTTACCATATATTTTTTCTTTTACTGTATATCCTGTTTAATTTAGGATGCCATCTGGATGGTTTGTTTCTAGGACTAGTCCTGGGCTTACTTCTGGTAGGTTCAGCAGCCTTTATGCAGCCATTGACATGGTTGTACAGTTCCTGAGAGCAATTCAGCTTAGGCTGTTGTATTTTTGGGGTTTGGGCTGTGTTTTTACAGAAGGAATAATACATCTACCTATATTGAGGACTGTAACATCAAATAGGGTTTAAAAGGGAGAGCTAGTGCATATAACAATGCCAAAACAATCATCTGGCTCCTTAAATTATAAAACTTACATACCCTCTATTACCTACATGTCATACAATTGTGAAGGATTTACCAAGAGCCTATCCAACAAATAGAGAACATCACAAAATATAAATTTACCAACATATGCCACAGCCAATCTATACAAAAGAGATCTATATTTTCAGAGAACAAAAAAGAAATCTCTTCCTGCTTCATCCTTTTTCAGTTTTTAATCTGCTTCAGCTTCTTACAATTATGAACAGAAGCCCTCTTTACAAGAGAAAATAACTGATCCACAGAAAATGTAGTGCCAGAACATATTGCAGCATTTGGTGAGGAAAATGCAGAATCACACTATGGGGCAAATATCAAAGTTTCACTTCCCTTCTTTGACTCAGAAGGAACAACAGTTTTTCCAACTCATGGTGAACTTTCCTTCTAACTGCTTGTAACAGTATCCAGCCTTTGTAACTGTCAGCATAGTCTCCCACAGCAGTAGAAAACACAGAAGACACATAGCCTTCCACAGTAGTAGGAGACATGGAAGACATGTATTCTCTCACAGCAGTAGAAGCCACAGAAGACATATGGCTTCCCACAGTAGTAGAAGACAAAGAAGACACTTAGTTTCTCACAACAGTAGAAGACACAGAAGACACATAGTGTCCCACAGAAGACACAAGAAGTACAATGAGGGCAGACACCACAGTACAATCAAACTTGAAATAATCAGCATTCTCACGCATTCTGCAAAAAGGCTGGCTTTTAGTATGGCTGCCTTCCACGCATCTTTCATACTTGTACATATCACAGTGCTGGATCGAATGTCCAGAGTCACCACAATAATAAAAGGTATCAGACCGGTGTGCATATCCAGACTCTTAAAAATAATAGAAGGCTTTAGACTGAGATGATACTGTAATGTCCCATGACAGACAAAATATTCAGCACATTTTACAAATGTTGCATATGATTATTAAGCACATACAAATCAGTCCATCAGCCCCCCTCACCATCAAATTTCCATCAGCCCCCCACCATCATATTGCCTTCACATCCATCAACTATTTTAATGTCCACAAACCTGTGACAACACTTCTCTATTAAGCATTGACTGTTGCTTCCAAAACATCATATCTGAATTGGAGAAATAGACTTTTTCTATTTTACAACCTAAACTGGGGAAAATATACTTTCTCCATTGAACAGTAAAGTCCAAAATATCACAATTAGCTCAGGTCTGTCACAAACTTGGAGGCCAAAGCAGCAGATGTAAAAAGAAATATAAAAAAAAAAATATTGGAACTGAAATGAAAACAAGATTTAATATTGCTGGCTGAAATCCCCATAATAGTACGTCACACAGTTAGGGCTGGATTCATGAAGGCTTGCACTGAGTCTAAGATTAGAGTAAGACTCCATGCAGCCAACATGTCCACCAAGCGATCCAGGAACAGCCAGTAGGGGTGTACAACAGAGCTCATAAAACGAGTCTTACACGGACAGGGCTAGGATATGCAAATTACCTCAATTGCAGGCGAAAGCTATGCAAATGAGGTAAATTTGCGATCCAGGAAACCCGAACTGTCCAAGTAAGAGTAGTGTTATTTGCAGAAATGTACTCCGTTGACAACTGAGTATGGTTCTGCAAATAGGAAAACAGAGCCGTGACAGCTCCAAAAAAGGATGCATCCAGTTGAGGAAGCATGCCAATGGCCAAAAATACAGCCATTAGCAATGCTCACCGATGCAAAATAAAAATAAAATAATTTTTTTTTAATCCTGATCGCCGATGTTTAAGCGTAGCGCAGCACCGCGCAAACGCGTTGCGCTGTAAAAACCAGAAAAACAAGAATTAAAATCCACAAATGTGGATTTTATAGTAATTCTTAAATTATAATGCAAGGGAATGGCAGTCCAAAGACAACATGGCTACTGAGTAGAGGTTGCTAAGGGGGGAAGTTCAGTCTAAGAGATGTAACCAAGCATTAGTAGGCAATCTTATGCAAATGAGGGTAAGGATAGTGAATCCCAAGTTTACATAGCAAATGAGCACAGTCAGTGGAGTGTAGGAGTAGGATAAGGGGAGTATCAGAGTAGAAGATAGGTGACATCATGAGGGGGGTATGTATGAAAGAAGTGAAGCTCATTGGAGCAGAGTGGCATGTGTTTGCTGTCAGTTACCCATCACTGGAAGAGGTGTGTCAACAGGTTCATAGGGAAGGGTTCATAGATTAGTACTAAGCTAACTGCCCTTGCGAGCCATTTTAAGCCTAGCCAATTATCCCTTGTGAGACTCAAACCCTGCACCTTGTGTTTGTAAGGCAAACACCTTAACCATTAGGCCACCCTCCACTAGGTATCCTAGCTAAAGGCAAGAAATTGAAGGTGTATGCCGTGGATAACACTAAAGTTTCCTGTAGAAGTGCCTGCAACGTGTATGCGCGCATGTGCGCGCGTGTAGAACCGAGTAAGACTGTGTGCACGCGTGTGTGCCTGTGTGCGCGCGTTTAAGCCGAGTAAGCATGTGTAAGGTTGTTTAAAGTTGTGTAAGTGCGTTTGCGCCTGTGTGCGTGCGTTTTATCAAGAATAAGCAAGTTTTAGTCAGTGTAAGCATGTGTGCGTGCGTGTGAGCTGGTGTGCGAGTGTTTGCGCTTGTGTGCGCGGCGCTGCCCCGCTGAGGAAACAGAAAGGGAAAAGGAAGCACAACAAATAGTAGGAAGTTAACCAGGGAGTACTAGCAGAGCTAGCAGATGAAAACAATCAGAATCAGCCAATTACACAGGCAGTACACTAGCCCAGCCCAGCCCAGCACTGAAAACTCTGCAAACAGCATTCCACTATGTTTCTCTGAGACACTGCAACACTGCAGTAAGCTAATAGAAGTAAAAACTGAAAAAGCTTTACTGAGACAAAGAAATGTTAGGGGCTGCCATTGCTGTTATAAGGCAACATATGCAACATGCTGAGGATGGTGACAATGCAAATGCTGCTGGACAACCCACAGTGAGGAGAAGGAGAAGAGTGTACAGGCCCAGGGTAACCTATCAGGGGCTACATGAGCTGGAGATAGTGGAGCGCTATAGAGTGGACAGAGACCTCATGAAGCAAATTGTTGATCTGTGCAGGCCATGCCTCACACACAGAACCAACAGAGGGGAACCCATCCCAGTGGAAACCAAGGTATGTGTTGGCCTAAGAATATTAGCAACAGGTACCTTCCAGAGACCAACTGGTGATATGATGGGGATATCACAAGCATCAGCATCCAGGGTACTGCACCAGTTCCTGGATGCCATGTCAGCACATGTCGGTGATCATGTATATTTCCCCAGTTCCCGTGAGGTACTGGCCAGCAATATGTGTCACTTCCAGCAAATAGTGGAATACCCAGAGGTAGTGGGTGCAATCGACTGCACGTACATACGCATCAAAGCACCAGCCGGTGAGCGGGGTGGGGTCTACTTTAACCACAAGGGCTTCCCTTCCATCAACTGCCAGGTTGTGTGTGATGCCCAGGGCATAATAATGAATGTGTGTGCTGGCTGCCCTGGAAGCTACCATGATTCCCATATCTGGCATCTAACACAGCTGTACCAGACATTTGCCAATGGGGACATCCCTCAAGGTCACCTAGTGGGGGATGCTGGCTATGCACTGGAGCCATGGCTGATGACACCCATCAGAAATGCACACACACCTGAACAGGAATGCCATAATGAGGCACACGCACAAACACGAAATGTAATCGAGCATGTGTTTGGGCTGCTCAAGTCACAGTTCCGGTGCCTGGACACATCTGGTGGAGCCTTGCAGTACTCACCAACTACATGTACCCAAATTGTCATGTTATGTGCTATGCTACATAAATATGATCCTGTGAAAACAGCTGCAGCAGGACCAACATAGGCCCGGGCCAAACAGCCCCCCACCATTGCCAAGGCCATCACAGGCAGAGCGTAACTTGGAGGAGGAACAACCTGAGCCTGCCCCAGTAGGCAGAAGGAGGCGTGCCCAGTATGCTTTGGCCTTGGCAAAGAGGCAACGCATAGCACATACACTGGCTCAGTAGGAACCCTGTAAATGATACCTCTCTCCAACATGCACATATAGTAAAAGGGATGCGTAACTTGACACTACCTGTTTTCAAACATGTATAGGGAGTGTAGTATGTGTGTCCAAAATAGGCAGCCCTGCAGCACCACCTGAGGCATGATTGCCATGTGTTAAGCAATATAAAGCAGTGCTAAACAGCTTTTACCACCATTCAGTATATGTAAACAAACAAAATTGCACACACTAACTAGCACAACTGTGGTCAATGTTGAGCAATACTGGGCAACGTTCAGCAATGTTGGTTAACGTTGAGCAATGTTGGACAAACTTGGTCTAAGTTAGGCATGGCTGAACAAAAGCCAACATGCTCGTATTTGCTCACTGGCCCTTAAGCAGTCTGGTCTGCTCAGTATGAAAATGTAAAGCAGTGACAGGCCTCAAACCCAGGATACTGTGCACTAGTCATAGTACTGAACCACTAAACCATGACAATATTTCAGTGGTCAGCCTGTATGAAGAAATGTTGATAAGTCTATGCAAAGTATCTCATGGAAATCCTGCAGGTATAGCATAATCCTCGTCGAGTTATGACACAAAGGTGAGCCCAGCAGTAAGAATAGAACCTGATTTTCAACACACATATAGTATAAATGTTAATATTGGTCATGTTCACACACATCAACAAATGTAGTGGACCTCAGACAGCAACATACTGAAAGGTCTCACTGGGCATGCTCACACACTTGAATAAATGAGACAAATGTCAGGCAACAAAACACTGAAAGGCCGAACTGGGCATGCTCACACACTTAGGCCATGACTGAGTACAGCAATGGGCCACACATATCCGGCAGTTGCATGTGTTAACCCAGGAACCTCTCACTATTCACCAATCCACCTTGTGCACACAGTTATATGACAACAGACACATATATAATACAGTGGAACCCTGTCATAATCAAATATGTTCTGCAGATACTTAGGTTGTTCATAGAAAGTGGGAAAGCAAAGAAGAAACAAAACCTGCAATCAGTATCATCAATAAACAATGTGCATCCCGAACGTTACCATAGGTTCAGAGGCTGATACTAGGCTATCTGCCCTAGGGCATGTATAAGCCTAGCCAGAGTGTGTGTTGACTTTTGCAACCCTGTTAGATTAGTAGACTGTGCCTGTGAATAGTAGGTCACACAAGATAGCCCATTCACATTTAGTTTAATGTGCCTCTGTCTAGCAGGGACACAGAAGATATCCCAGGGGTAAACATACGATCACCCATCCACTTATCAAGATGTCTCCTGTAGGTGGTCAGTGGTGGGCTCTGCGTATGCGGGACTGAGATCTCATTCCAGAGTGAGTGGAGCCTCTGGGATAAGAATCTGTCCCTCCAGCATGTCCTATTAAAATCTGTGCCGAGGTTTACGTCCCTGGAGCATGTAGCTCTAAGAGAATTGGATATCCTGAGGTGGAGCATGTCCATTCATTCTGGGTTGAACATGGCTTTAAACAACAGGCACAGATCGCATCTGAGTAGGCGGTAAGTGACTGAGTAGAGTTGGAGTTACGTTAGCCGAACTGCGCAGGGCATCCGTGTGAGTCCCTAGATATATTTGGTGAGGTAATCTGTGGCCATTACAGTTGCTGCAGATGTTGGGTAAGGTACATCCCAAATGGGGCATTGTATCCAAGCATGGGCCTGATAACTATAGGGGCACAATGACCTCACTTGATCTAGATGTGAAACCTTATGGGATAAGGTGGGCTATATAGAAGGTCTGTCTAACCACTTTGGCAACGTGATTGTCAAAGGCGAGAGTACTAACTACTTGTGTCCCCAAATCCATAACAACTCCTACCGTACGTAATGGATTACCACCTATGTGGTAATGTGTGGGCACGTTGTTATTCCCAAAGGGGATGACTATGCATCTAATGGCATTTAGCTGTAGCCATGGCTCTGGCACCAGTTATCCATCTCTGTGAGACCCATTTTGAGGATGCTTGTGCCAGCTGGAGAGTTGATTATGGCACCCAGTTCGCAGTCATCTGTGAACATGGTCAGTCATATTCCTCCTGTGTTAGCCTGTATGTCAGAGAAATATATACTGAACAAGAGAGGTCCCAGGACTGAGCCTTATGGGATGCCACGTGTAACTGGTGTATAGTCAGACATGGCACCTGCAATACTGACCATGTGGGTGCTATCCCTAATCCAGTTAGCAATCCCTCTTGTGACATATGTTTCGATATTGAAGCTAGTGAGCTTATGTATAATACCTGAGTGGGGTATTGTGTTGAAGGTTTATGCGTAGTCCAGGTAGGCTGTGTGGACAACCTTCTCTACGTCTATGGACCTGGTAACTGCTTAAAGAAGTTGAACAGGTTCAAGAGGCAAAATTTGCCCACAACAAAGATGAATTGTGTAGAATCCAGTGTCTGTAGGTTCCCAATGTCTATGTGTATGAGTTCCATGATGATACGCTCCATAGCTTTGCAGACCAGGCTAGCTAGGCTTATAGGGCAATATTATCCAGGGTCCGTTGGGGCACCACCCCTTGTGGAGTGGGACCACTGTTGCTGTAAGCCATTCCTTGGGTACATATCCTGTAGTGACTTTGATATTGAACAGTGACCTAATGTGAGGGTTACATTTGTCATGAAGCTCGTGTAAGATGCAGGCTGGGACACTATCCGGTCCCACTGATGCTGTGATGTCTGCTTTGGAGATGGTAGCACTCACCTGTTCATCTGTGATGTTAGGGAGGCTACACTCTGTTGGGATGGACATTTGCTCTTTGGGGGGGGGGGGGACATTTGCACTGAACCTGTTTGCCAGGATGTTAGCAATGTCTGTGGGTTCAGTATATGTTTTGTCATTATGCAGTAACTCACAGCATATCTGAGAGTTCCCACCCAGGTTCCTGACATAACTAAAGAAGGCCTTGTGATTGTCCTCAGTGTCTGGTACAATTTTCCGTTAGCAGCGGGCCTTAGATGAATTCATGAGTGATCGTAGCTTTTTGCTAGTACTGATCAGAGATGCCTTCCCATGTTGGGATTGTGCTCTATCATGTAGTAGCCTCCTCCTTTCGTTGTATGGCTTATTAATGGCCGGGGTCCACCAGACAGGTCCCCTGCCTTTGGAGGAGTGAGTCTTGTTGTTATTTGGGAAAGCACGATCCATGCATTCCAGTAGGTGTCCATAGAATGCGCTCATAAAGGATTCAGCAGTCTGAGCCGTATTTACCACTGTCCCAGGGTCTTTGAAGGATACCACCTTGGTTTGTAGAAGTGTGACGTTTGCTTTTGAGAAGTTCTTCACAGAGATTACCTCGTATGGGGGTGGGGATGGGATATGGATGTCCAGTGAGATAAATGTATGGAATGACCTTACCAATGAGGGGTATACCTCTGGTGTGGAACATAGAGTCCCCATGTTGGTGATGAGCAGGTCCAATATGTTTTCCCCTCTTGTGGGTATGGTGACCAGTTGTGCCATAGCATTTGAGTTTATATATTCTAGCAACTGTTGGGCGAGGGTGTTGGGGCTTGAGTAGTATTCCCAGTCAATGTTTGGGTAGTTGCAGTTACCCAATATAATGGTGTTTGGAGAGACCTACATATTCTCCAGTGTTCCCAGGAATACTGAGTGGGGTACCTGAGTTTGGGAGGGTGGTCTGTAGCAGGCTACAAACTGAAAGGCAGGTTTGCCCACTGTTAGTTGCACATGAATGGTCTCCAGTGCTTCGTGCAGTGCTAATAACCTGGAGGTGTGTGTATCTATGATGTATATGGATACTCCCCCTATTTATGTTGGCCGGTCTGAGTCATGTGGCCGAAAAGCATGGTATGAAGTATAACCTAGTAGTGCTGGTGTGCTTTTGTGAGCCTGAACCAGGTGTCTGTTACTGCACAGATATCGACATTCTCCATACTGAGGAGAGTCCTGAGTGCGTGCATTTTGAGGGTTAGACATCTGGTGTTGAGCAGCATTACCCTTAGTTTTTTTTACCTTGTAACGTCTATGGAGGTGGGTTTGCGTTATGAGCCTTGCTTAAAAAAGCCACTATGGGGGTGGCAAGAGCCTTAGCCAGTATTCGAAAGTCTGGGGGTGACAGGTGCAAGCTGCCCATAGCAAAGCTACGTGGCATGTCGAGCATGTCATCCCAGGCTGACAGACACTGGATCCCCTTTGAATGACACCAATATGTTAGCCAACTGTTAAAAGTGATCAGTTTGTCTGTATACTGTGACATCATTCTTGGTGAGGGTAAGATGCTACACAAGGTCAGGGTCATGCTGTCCAGGGCTACATGATCAGAGAGCTCCTCTATGTCTCTTGTCATGTAGTCCAGGGAGGAACGTCTGAGGTTATTCACACCAGCATGGACAATGATGGAGCCATATTTGTACTTGTTGTGGAGTGACCTGAGTGCATGTGTTATGTGGTGGATTCTGCCACCCGACAGACAGCTCAAAGTGACCTTCTCCTTGTTCAGCCTGGTGAGTGGGACGTCAGTGTATCTGACAATAACAGTCACCTATGGCAAGTGTATTAGGTGTATTCTTTAGCCCTAAAGGCAGTGACTGTGTGGCACACTGACTTTGTGAACTATGTGATATGTGGGTATTGTTGTGGGGTAGCAGTTGTTTGTGTGTCTGCTTTGGAGGTCTCCACTGCTTAGGCAGAGTTTATTTAGAGCCTCCGAGTATGTTTTTGTGTGGTAATGTATTTTGTTTGCTGTCGCTATAGGTCTATGTGAGACTGGATTTGTGGTGTGTGTGGTTACCTTCACCACCTGATAGACTGTGCCAGTCATGGGTCAAGAGAGCTCAGCCTCCTGTTTGTCTATATAGTTGCATCTCTTACATATATCTGAGTTTTTTGGGAGGAGGAGAGGGTTGTCTGTGTACATGAGGCAGTTGTAACATTGTGTCAAAATTCCAATATTCACCAGCTGGACTGGAGAGTACACATGAAACCGACCTTTGGACATGCCAGGTTATTATGATGACATACTCTGTTGACTGATCACAAAGGATCAGTAGGGTGTTAAGTGTGTAAAAGAGTACAACAGGGGTGTAGTGCTCATGTTTGTCAGTGTTTTGGAAAGATTATCTGCGAATGAGTCCAGACAGAACCATGACAACTCCTACAGATATGTCATAAATAGCAATGTACACTCATATATGTCCTGAGTTAGGGCCAACTGTACCTGACTGACAATGCCGACATCCTGTCAGACAGGCCCATATATACATACCCACCTCCCACTGACAAAAGGCCCTATCATCATACCAGGAGATACCACATGTAGAATGGGTAAACAGCTCCTCCCAAAGCCAAAAACATGGCATCAGTTGGATTACATTGTTTCCCTATATGTGTCATAAGTGAACTACAGAACAAACAGACCCTGCACCCGAACAGTCTGTTGAGCCTCACTCTCACTACAGGATCTGAAACTGTTGAATGTGTTACAGCAACATATGGCACACCCTACAAGTGTTGGTGCACACCAGACCATGGGAACTATAGTCCTATAAGCCTATGAAGTCTGAACTGCAAGGCCATGGAGTCCATCATGACTGAAGTCATAAACAGAGCTATTGGAAGCTGATAAACACACAACCCTACCAATTGTGGTATGCTCATGGGCAGATCATGGTTCCCAAACCTGCTAGACTGTTTGCAAGGCAGCCACCCAGGACATATATCACTGAAAGGAGCTACACATGTCCCACATAGACTTTGAATAGCCCTTTATCAACATACCAGACACATGTTGTATCCACAAAATCAACAATCTGTGCATAAATATGTATTGCCATATGAAGGAATGACAATTTGTCCACAGATAGATCACACAAGCCATGAACTGTGGAGTCCTGTTCAAGCTGGTAACACCTGCTGACCCACATGTTTCATTCCTGGGATTGCATAAAACAAAGTGCACACACATTACCATGTCCAGTCTGATGATGTCAGCATCCTACAAATATAGCAGGAGAATAGAAACCACACAGTAAAGTATATAGTGTGTCGTGGTAATGCATATCCCTCTAGTATCATAACATAGTTAGGTAGGGGTTTGAATCTTGCAATTGCTGAGTGTGTGTATGATATCCTTTGAGAGAAGTGTCCTTTTTGGAGACTGGGAATACACATTAAAAGAGGTACATTCCTCTTTGGCAAGTCTGATGATGTCAGTATCCCACAAATACAGCAGTGGAAAAAAAAAAGCTCCCAGTAAAGCATATGGCGCATCGTGGTAATGAGTATCTTTGTAATATCATAACATAGCTAGGTAGGGGTTTGAAACCTGCAATTGCTGAGTGTTTGTGTGTGGGGGAGTGTATGTGTGTCTGTGTGTTATTCCCTTTGAGAGGAGTGGTCTTTTTGGAGGTTGGCAAAACACAATAAAAGAGGTACATTCCTCTTTGGCAAGTCTGATGATGTCAGTATCCCACAAATATAGCAGTGGAAATGAAAACTCCTAGTAAAGCATATAGCATGTTGTGTTAATGAGTAACTCTTTCGTATCATAACATCGTTAGGTAGGGGTTTGAATCCTGCAATTGTTGAGTGTGTGTGTGGTTTATTTGAGAGGAGTAGCCTTTCTGGAGACTGGAAAAACACATTAAAAGAGGTAAATTCCTCTTTGGCAAATCTGATGATGTCAGTATCCCATAAATACAGCAGTGGAAATAAAAACTCTCAGTTAAGCATATAGCACATCGTGTTAATGTGTATCTCTCTAGCATCATAGCATAGTTAGGTAGGGGTTTAAATCCTGCAATTGCTGGGGGTGTATATGATTTCTTTGAGAGGAGTGGCCTTTTTGGAGACTGGCAAAACACATTAAAAGAGGTAAATTCCTCTTTGGCAAATCTGATGATGTCAGTATCCCACAAATACAGCAGTGGAAATGAAAACTCCCAGTAAAGCATATAGTGCGTCGTGTTAATGTCACTCTCCCTGATATCATAACATAGTTAGGTAGGGGTTTGAATCCTGCAATTGCTGAGTGTGTGGGGGTGTATGTGTGTGTGTGATTTCCTTTGAGAGGAGTGGCCTTTTTGGAGACAGGCAAAACACAGTAAAAGAGGTAAATTCCTCTTTGGCAAGTCTGATGCTGTCAGTATCCCACAAATACAGCAGTGGAAAATAAAACCCCATTAACGCATATAGCACGTCGTGTTAATGCGTATCACACTAGTATCATAACATAGTTAAGTAGGGGTTTGAATCCTACAATTGCTGAGTGTGTGTGTGTGTGACACTGTTGATCAATGTGTTGTGGGTTTTGCTTTTACTACTGTATGACATATTAGTAAAACAACAGTATGTGCATTGCACTCTTCAGGTACTTGTGCGGCAAATACACATATGTACATGTGACCTCAATTGTTAACTGTGTGGCAAAGACATATATGTACATGTGACCTCAATCACTTCATAGGTGTGAAGCCTGCTTTCTACACTAATACATCTGTTACCATTGACAGTTTGTGCTGCTGCTTCTCAGACCATAAGTCACATATGTATGTATGTGACAAGGCCAGCCACTATAGTGATCTGTGCCCTAGGTCATCTGTGTCACACACACACATGACAGTTTCTATAGAATAGTGTGAGTGAGGGTTCATGCCTGGGGCATATCACAGACATGTTCAAACACAACACAGTCTGTCAATAATGGGCATTCAGTATAGGTGTACAACAACTCTGTGGATATGAATACGGACCCCTTATTGCTTATGTGATACACTGAGGGACATCAGCATACCTTTGGGAATGTGAATATCAAAGGACAGATGACATCACATGTGGCTATATGTACACATCGGTACCCCTGCTACATGTTGTGTGCTACTACCAATGTGGTACTGTCAGGATACTATGAATAGTAAATGTGGATGACTATGCTATAGTTGGCTCATAGCTTCACAGCATGGGTTGGTCAACAGGTATCTGTCTGTATGTTACCCTTGTGGAGGATAAGTGTCTAATCTGGAGAATGCATTGTAGGCCACTGTATGCATTATTAGATGTGGACGGACATGTCCCTAGTGTGTCTGCTAGTACCTAGGATGGCCACATGCCAAACAGGAGTGGTCACGGGAATGTGTGGCAGTCAATACCACTCGTAACTGGTATGGTATAGTACCGGAAGGATTCAAATGCTACTGTGTATCCTACAGCTGTGTGTCAGTTGTCAAGACATCATCTAACGATTGGTTAAAATCAGGCTGTTGAGATTATGTACACTACCAGAATGCAAACCAATGACCAATATTAACACTATCACCCAATGCATAGTGTCAAACCATGTCATACACACATGTGTACCCAAGTTGTAACATATGTGTAGTAAAATGCATACTGGCCACCAATAGGAAATATGAAGTATTAACACTGTGTAATACAGGACATGTCACCCTTCCCATGTGTCCACCATGCATGTACATGCAGACAGTGCACCTCCACCATGTTCCCAAATGTACACCTGCAAATCTGTACTGCACACATCACACACGTACCGTCCACTCACCAACACATGCTGCCAGTACCACACACATCAGCCAAGTGGCACATGAGTGGACAATCCATGTTTGGAATTAACACTGGTGTAAACAATACTACATTGATAATCATAGCTTTAATGCATCATGCCTGCTCAGATATACCTACAAGGATATCATTACACTTTACTGTTGACAACATGCTAACATTGCTACACTGCTATTAGGTCACACTGTGCATCAGCACCATGTTAGCCTGTTCCTGCATCACTGTCACAGATGACAGGAGGTGGCACAGTTTCATCATATGCACAGGGTGTGTTATTGGTTTGCCAGAGCCCGACATTGACCCATCCACTCGATATGTATGTGTGTGTGTGCATTTGTGAGGGCCAACAGTACAACATGGGTCAGTGTTGATGTGATGTGTGTGTGTATGTGTTAGCCCTAGGTGTTTGGATTATGTGTGTGTCTGCATGCACACAGTTCCCCCTTGTGGCTGCCAAATATGGGAGGTTGTGTGACAGCCAAAGACTGTACCTGCCAGGCTGTACAGATCACTGTCTCCGGCCACGGACACTGTATCTGTGCCTGGCAGGGGTGACACGGACAGTATCGGGTACTAAGCCAGACTGGGTATTATTGTCAGAGGCAGAGGGATGTCGACTGGACCCATGTCCCTGCTGGAACTGGCCAGAGCCACTTGCACGTGGTCGTCTAGGATGGTATATCGACAGCCCAGTCCCAACATTGCTGGGGCTGGTACTGCCACTACAGGAGCGGCTTGGACTTGTGTGCCATCTGCGATGACTGCCAGCTGATGATGTTGCTGGCATACATCCATGTTGACGTCTCAGCCATCCTGCACTGTCCTGGTGCATGGACATTACATTGCAGAGGACATCTAGTGTCTCCCCCCAACGTCTATCAATGACCTCGGTGTAATTACGGATGGCACAGGCAAGGTCACAGATACTGTCATTGATAGCGGTGTTATGAGCCCTCTGTGCCCTAAGTCCCTGCCTGGTGTACCGTTCCATACGTGCCTGTGCCTGCATTACAGCCTGGAACATACCTGAGGTTGTGAGACCTGTGGGGGCACGTCTGCCATGGGCATTATGACCAGCAGTGCTCCCACAAGAACCCCTGGACATATGCCTATGTGGTACCATTCCAGGTGTCTGGGCATGGCTGCTGTGTGGGGTTGCATGTGCCATTGATACCACACTATCCTGGTCAATGCCGACTGTATGCTGTTCCTCAGCTAAGGCCATTGGTGTTGAGGGATATATTGGCAGTATGTATGTGCGCATAGATGGGGTGGAAAGCTGTGTACTGTTGATTGGCAGACCAACGACGTACCCTGTCAAACCTGCCTGTGCCACAACACATGTATCATCATGTCCACTATTTGTGGCAGTGACTTCAGGTTCCCTGCTGCACTCATCCAACAATACCTCAGCACCTGTGAGAGGGAGACAGGAAACACACTTTACCATCTGTACAGGATGTTAGCACACATGCACACATTCACACATGCACACATGAACACATGAACACATGCACACATGCACATATGAACACATGAACACATGAGCACATGCACACATGAACACATGAACACATGAACACATGCACACATGCACACATGAACACATGAACACATGAACACATGCACACAGGCACACAGCACACATGCACACATGAACACATGCACACATGCACACATGAACACATGCACACATGCACAACTGCACACATGAACACACGAATACATGAACACATGCACACAGGCACACGTACACATGAACACATGAACACATGCACACATGCACACATGCACACATGAACACATGCACACATGCACACTCATGCACACACACACACACACACACACACACACACACACACACACACACACACACACACACACACACACACCACCAGCAATCCAGAACATATTCAATAGCGGGTGATGATGGGGTACAGTATCACAAGGCAAACAGTTATATCACATATGTCAGCATGCAGGACGTGTGTTTCCCAACAGCATGCAGTGTGTGTGTTGACAGCCCTTGCCAATAACACTATACATGTGTTTGATGTATGTGTGTTGTTGTTCATTGATTGGCCTCACCCTGGAACGCACTATGTACATGGACACAACAGTGCTGTGCAAGTATTATCTGCAATGTTCTGTGCACCATCTCTCACAGGTATACATACCATGGTTGGATGTGTATCTGTGTGTCACATGGATAGCCATTTATGATTAGAGTGTCTGTGTGTTCAGCAGATAATTGTGGACACAGGATTAGCACATGCATGCTATGTATACACACAGGATGAGTGGTGCATGTTTACCTGATGGAATACTGTTTCTCAACATGCCCATTGTGCAGTGGTTATGGTGAGTGTAGGACATTTCGTAGACATGCCAGTGCCAGACATGACATGGCATGCTACAACACAACTGCAACATTACACATCACACAGACACAGTGTGTGTCATGTGACCTATACACTCAGTAGCATTACAAGACATATATGTGTCACTTTGTACAAATGGTGATTGCTATGCATACCGTGTATAGGTGCCTATGTTTGCACACACACAACACTGAGGTGCATAGCAGGTCATGCTATGTGTAGTACTGTGGTCACTGTGACTGGATGGGGTGTACTACCATGAGCCATCATCATGCAGCATCATGTGGTCACTCAAGGCTACTAATGTGTGCCAGACCAGCACATACCATGCTGTACTGGAACTGCAGTACCATGGCTACATTCACCATTTCACAGCCAGTTGTTACATGGGTTTGTAAGGTGCACAATAGGGGGCATTGCCTACCATGAATGTGTACTGTGTCGAAGAGTGTCGCACAGCCACATGTGAGGCATCTACCCCTCAGGTATATTATGTGTGCTGTGTGGATGAAGTGTGGGATACTGTAGTGTGACCTTACAGTGGACGTCTGAATACGCCATGTGTGGCATGTTAACGTGTACTGCGTATGACAGTGTTGTGTATGTTGTGTGCATGTGTATCGACTCTGCCTATCCAATGTCCACATCAGTGTTGACACATTTCTGTGGAATGCTCTGCGTATTGTATGTGTTTTAGGCAGCTACCCACATTACTGGGACGTGCATAGTCTCACAGCAAACATCCACAGCATGCATTATGCATATGTGTGTTACGTGTACATGGCCTACACCTAACCTATGACATGCACATTTAATCAGCAGTATTGAAGGTAGAACACACTCACCAGCATGGGTCGGCTGCCTTGCTGTCACACCAGAGGGACCTACAAGGATATGAGACACTTTGTCAGTGGCAACAACTGTGGCATTGCTACTGTGTGTTTGCAATCGTACAGTAGTACAACGGTTGACAGTCACAGGCCTAAAGATTGTATTCCTAATTATTACCATTGCACAACACTAGGCACCACATCGTCTAACTACACAGTAGACATCTCACATAAGCATGCTCTAACAACTGAGGTAACAGTAGTCTACAGCTATGCCATGTTACCTGCATGCTCCATGTCAGCTTGCTGGGTGACTCCGGCCTCCATGATGACACATGTTAGTTGTTGGGATTGTTGTTGGCTAGGAGCCACCTGGCTCAGGAGCAGCTCCTCCACTCTGGTAAGGGGGGGATGGATGGCTAGCCCCCCACCTGTGGCAAGCTGCTGTCTGTGGATATCAGACGCATGCTGCTGGACATGTCGAATTAAATCACTGCAGTGATGGTGTACCTGCTCATATGTCCGGTTATGCATGCCTATGTCATTTACCCGACGGACAAGCTCTTGCCACAGCGCAGTCCACTATTGCTGGTCCTGGCTGGTTCTAGAGAACAGCAGGGCATACTGCTGCACAGGCTTGCTGTAATGGCCTCCTCCTCCGGCGTGCTATAGGTGGGATTATGATGGTGGGACATAGCCCTGAAAGACAATGAAACAATATGTGTGAGCAAGTCATGAGGCACACGTATATTTCTAATGTACAGATATCAATTAACCGCCATATATAGCAACCTATTGGCTGTCAGAAGATACACACTTTCAATACCATATGTCAGTACTCAACACATAACTGGCTGACAGTGCCTGGCACACTCTATATATCTAACCACGTTTTGCACAGCAACAAACTTACAACAGTATGTAATACTATACAACAGTACATGGCACACTGCATGCGACACAATGCACGACCCAGACACAGGTGGTATATATCATGCTAATGCATCATGAAAAGTGTAATCCATTGCAATGATTGTGAAGTCCAGTGACAGTATCACCATTATACCACACTAGTTGTTGATGGCAGACCCCTGCCTAACATATGTGCACATTCATGAATATAGGTGGTATACTGCTGTACTACACTATACATGTTGCTAGATACGCACCTATATCCTGTAACACACATATGACCAAGGCCATGGTACAGGCATACACACACACACACACACACATCAGACATACATACCAGACACATAGGTATGGCAACACAGGTGACCTTTACCTGTGTACCTTACAGTACTGTGTGTCAGTAGTTACAAAACCATATGCCTGAGGTATGTAATCTATGAGGACTACAGGGAACACATGGAACAGTGGTTCCAATCAATGTGGACGTAGACCATACTGTGCTGTTTAGGTATACAGCCTCAGGTAGTACTACAGTTCATACAGGGGTTGGATTCATCAGCAGTAACACTCAATAAGCATGAATGTACTGCTTTGGTCTACAATGGGCACCCCAGTCAACAACAGGGGACTATTTCCGAACATATGGCATACTGCTTTTTCAGCCTAGCAATTGTATATACAGCTTTTGCTGGGATCACAGCTAGGACACATACTACCATGACAGAAACAGTTTCCCACTAAGCTAGCACACATAAACCAAACTCTGACACATTCACCAACACATTCGCCATCACACTCAGTCAAACTCACATATCAATTCTTGAAACAAGTACATGGGGTGTGTATCACTTCATAGGTAGGTATGAGGCTATTGGCCCTAGGGCCTATAGAAGCCTAGACATATGCTACTCTGGCCTTTGACACACAAGTCATTGCATTTCACGTGGCCCTGTCAAGCAGTGACACAGAGGTGAATACCTGAGTGTATTCACTATCTCCCATACAATCTTCATGATTATTTATGACAACTGCTAATTAGGAGCTTTGTTTGCTATGGATAGTTGGTTTGTTCCAGGGTATGGGATGTCTCTGAGATGGGAATCTATCCTTCCAGCATGTGCTGTTTATTGTGGTCAGAAGGTTTGGGTCCCTAGAGCGTGTAGCACATTGAGATTGTGATCTGTTTACGTGCAGCATGTCCAACAGCTCTGGTTTTTACATAGCTTAGTATGTTAGGCAGACGTCACCTCTGGGTAGGTGGTATGCGACACATTGTAGTTGTGGGTTTGTGGGATGGTCTGCATAGGGCATCTGTTTGAGGCTGGTATTACTCTTTGTGAGGTATGTCTTTGTCGTTTCCAGTAGGTCTGGATGTCTTGTGAGGTACATACCACATGGGGCATTATACTCTATAATGGGCTTTATGTGTGATGAGTAGTGGGGAACACTGACCTATATTTCCCTGGATGACACACTTTTTGTGATGAGGTGTGGCAGGTAGACAGATTACATGACTACTGTGTCACTGTGATTATCGAAGGGGAGACTACAGTCCACCTGTGTCCCACGGTCTCTTATCACACTTTCGGTGTTAGGTAGACTACCACCTATGTGGTAGTTCATGGGTGCGGAGTTTTTTCCAGAAGGGATGCCAATGCAGTTTCAACATTGAACTTGGGTCCATGGCTTTGTCACCAGCCATCTGTCGCAGTAAATATGAGCCTGTCTCTCTCTCTCTCTCTCTCTCTCTCTCTCTATATATATATATATATATATATTTTTATATATATATATATATATATATATATATATATATATATATATATATATATATACATACACACATAAATATAAACATAAATTGGTGTACATATTGATATCCATATAGGCACATATATGGTCCACCTTTCATGGTGGGAATATCAATTATGCGAAGGTTGCGAGGTATACTGGTATGTACTTATATTTCACAGTGTTATGCGGAATGCATTGAAGGTGTTCTTAGCACATGTAGCTTTAGCAGGCCTCACTGGCTGCAACACTGCAAACCTGACAATTCATACCCACAGCGTTTAACCACATGTCATATACCAGCACTGTATGCTGTCTTGTTTGCCACACACTACAACCTACATTGGAGTATGCACATAACAACCTTCAACAACATTTGTATGTCCACCCTTCACAAACAGTTGCAGTATGTCCCTTGCTCTATGCACATGTACTGATACTAATATATCTGACACAGACAGATCTCTCCATATGTGTGTGCCACACACACACACGCACACACACACAAGGTCCACGCTGTTGTGAGTCCATGGACCTCACCTGCTGAGCCTTGCTGCAACATGAACAGGTGTCACATGTGAGCACACAGTAATAGTAGAGGGGGTATATATAGCTGCAAATGCTTAATTACCATACTAGCCTGGTACAGCTGTTGCCAATACTAAACTACACGTTGATATGACTATCATGCATTTGTTACTCTGTTACATCCATGGTTATATAGCTGTATGCGCTACTCCCCCAAACAGACATTGTCCACACTACTGTACAGAACACAGATAACACGGTTCAGATGTTTGACATTTAATGCTGCGCTACATATATCACAGTTATGTCCCACTGCACACAGCTACACACTGATATGTCCATGGCAGTAGTTTTGCAGGGCATCTGTGCATAGATACGTACTGCTGCCCCATATTGATGTTTCAAAGTATGTAGAGTGGTCTTCATATACATCTACTACATGCCAGTAAATACATATCTATTACATACCTTTCCTTTGTATGCTTTCGTATTTTTCACTCAGCTGTCTCTTTGGCTGACTGTAAGAATATTATTTTATGTTTTTTTTTTTTATTAGTATTTTTTTTTTTACCGCTGGTGTGGGTGGGGGTGTGAGTCAGTCTCTCTCTGTCTGTCTGTCTGTCTCTCTCACCGTCTGCAATGGGATGATTGCATGTGTGGCCAGCAGGTACAGCATGCTTTTATAGGTATCTGCACATGTGCATGTGATGGCCTTTGCACCAATTGGTGGCTACCAGTTGGTAATTGCATGCAGCCTGCTGTATGGTAATTGCAGTACTCACTGTCATAGCAACCCAATGCTATAAATTGCTATGTCAGGTAGGTGTAGCCCTTTCAGCTTTCCAGAGTGGGGCCCATGCTTGTTTGCTGTGGAGACCATCGTGTAAGTCAGAAGGTTGGTATGGTTCTTATATCTGAAGCTAGGGGTGTAGCCAGTGATATTATTGTTGTACTCAGACATGAATGTTGCCACTTCCACTACAGAGTTGTCAGTGTAGAATTATACTCACCCCTAATATGCTAACACAAGATACATGGGAGTATGTAGTTTCTTTTCTACTTATGCAATTTACTGCCATACAAAAGTAGTTATTGAGATGTATTCATCTGGCACATCAACTGTTTGTGAACTGCTATACTGTGAATATTTATTCATACACTCAACTGTGTGGGAGTTGTGAAGTGCTGCTGTAACAGTATTTACTGCTAGAATGTCTGGTTCTGTTATCACAGTCATGTAATGCAATTCCACAACAACTGCTGGTATAGTTTCACAGAACAGGTTTTGTGTTATGGCATTCCTACCTTTCCTTTATATTCACACATTCTGGTGCATGATATATATATATATTTCGGCAACATCTTACTGTACATATCACACTCATGTAATGCAATTCCACAACAATTGCTGGTAAAGATCCACAGAACAAGCTTTGTTTTATGACCTTTCTATTTTTCCTTTACATTCACTCATTGTAATGCATGATATATTTATTTCAGCACCAGGTTATTGTATATCTGCTGTGGCTTAGTGGTACTTCATGCAGTCTAGTGTGTCCAAGGTCTGGGGTTCAAGACTGACAGAGGTGTTTTATTTTGCTGCTGAGCAGAACAAGGGCCCTGACATACAGAGTGATTAAGGCACTTTTAAGCAGTTGTAAGTGGGTTTGCATGGGTTTGCGTGACACTTAGCAATGCTTAGCTAAGTGCACACATGCGCACACTCACTTAAACCCGCTTACTACTGCTTAAAAGTGCTTACTCCCGCTAACCCCGGTGTTAATTTCTTTGAAAGAAAAGAAAATGGGGAGATAGGAAAGTGGTGAAAAAGGGGGCACAAAGAGGGAAAGACAGTAGGAAAACAAGCTCAGGATGTGCAGGACGGGTGTAGGGAAGGTCCATAGCTGCCCATTTCTTTACCAGCAACAGCTGTGCATATGTTGCTAATTTGGAGTGAAATTTGGAACCTCCCACCCCTGAGAGAGGGGTGAGGACAACAAAGTATGTTGTACTGCCAATTCTAATTATCTGTTTACATGTCCAGCGGACAAGTGTGCGAAATGGGCAGCTATGTATGGGGTGTAATTTTTTTGTGGGAACAGATTGCCCTTTTTTTTTTTTCAGGTGAGAGTAGAATGTGAGGTAGGGAAGTAGGTATATTTGGGGAGGTAGCTTGGGGAGGTAAACAGACAAGACAAACAAGATGCATACAGGGGCGGAGTATGACACATAGGTTGGGTGAACACAATTGACGGGGACGGATGTTTGGAAATCGCAAGCCCATGAGCCCACAGATGGTAACAGTGGGACTGAGATCCCCACCCATGGGCAGTCTCCACTGCACCTTCACAGCCCCGAGGGTGGCTGTGCTGGGGGCTGTGTAGAAGGGGCAGGCTCACCCGTGATACACACCACTCTCACCTCGAGCTGGCATAAGGGATCAGCAACTAAACGCTGGATCTCCCTACGCACCACAACCCGGACCCCTCGGAGGGTGACAGGTGGCCCTTCTCCGCCCACACTTGCAGGGGGGGGGACGAGCCCCATCCCCCTTCAGCGCTTCCACCCGAAGGTGGCACAGGACCAATGGAGGAAGGTGGCCCGGACTGGGCACCAGACCTGCTGGTGCCAGGTGCAGTCACCAGCTGAGGATGGAGAGGTGGGTCCACTGGGACCGGCCTTCCCATACATTCTGTGATTAGGTGTGTTTAATTACAACATAGACAACAGCATTCCAGATTAGTTGTAACAGCATGCAGTAATATTCCCATTAACCCAACACACCAGGGTTCCAACAGTTGAACAGCAAGCATAACACATGCATATATTGAACGACAGTGGACATTACAATGGCATGCAGGGATGATTGGCGGCAACAGGCCACAAAGATTGTGGTGTTTGAACAGGGCACATGCATCAAAGTCAATGCAAATATTTATAGAACAATAAGACATATGTCCCAACAAATGTTTTCAGATTACACATACCCATTGAGGTGTGGAATTGCATTGTTTATGCACATAGATTAGGGTGTAAAAGGAAACCTCCATTAACATCTTATAAGTACTTTTACTCTACACTACATTCCTATTGACTGCAGGTGTATATCCCCTACATTTATTATTACACTAGGCAACATGCATTAGATTGTGTAATGGGTTTGGCTAGTTCATTATATACCTGACCTATATCTGACATACTAACTGTCCAAGATGCAGATGTTACTGCTACATAGTTATATATTTTATTTATATTTCAGTATCTACATATCTGGATGTGTTCACGTGACATTTTCAGTTACATTTCTACAGAACCCTACATTTCATGTAGCACACTCACATTTCTGGGGAACACCTTGACAAGCTACTCATGTGCCAGATTTACCTATGCATTCCAGCCATTTACCAACTGTTGAGGACTGTTATATGCTTCACAGCTACTGGCACTTCCTTCATCCACTTTATATGGGACTGCACAACTGTGGGTTGACAGCACTTAATACAACAGTACAATTCATTTAATGCAAGGGTACAACGACATTTCAAATTGAGTGACACAGACACATTCCAAGTATTATACCTTTATTAATTACATTAAACACTCTTTTCTACAGGCTCTCTCCTTTATTTGTAATTACAGTGCATACGGAAGACCTATTCAGGACATATTATACCTTTATTGATAGGTTACAACACTCTTTTTCAGGCTCGCTCACTTATTTTATATGACAGTACATGCAGAGATAGTATTCCAGACTTATTTCACCTTTATTAATGGGTTGCTACACTCTATTCCTGGCTCTCTGACTTATGTTATGTAACAGTACATGCAGAGAAATTATTCAGGGCATTTTATATCTGTATTATTGGGCTACAACACTTTTTTCATGCTTTCTGACATATATTATATAACAATACATGCAGAATAATTACTAACCTGCCTGGTGGCACAGCCTTAGCAGCCTATCTGCATAGGCTTGTTGGTTTGCAGCACGGACACCTGCAGCTGTGAAGTAAACGAAGGGATAGTGAGACATACCTATCCATTTAATAGTCTATCTTAGCGTATCTTACATACTGCATTCCATGGCTACCTACTCAGTAATGGGACATCTTGCATATGACGGGCCTCCTGGATCCATTGGTTCAGTAGGTCCTGCTTCCGTCTCCTCAGGTCTGCATGGTGGTGACGGACCTGCTCACCAGTCCTTGGGATGCCTGTGGCACTGGTGAGGTCATGAGCCAACCGGTTCCAAGCCTCTGCCTTATACTCCATTCCTTGGAACTGGCCCTGCAGGAGTCGAGACTCATGACAGTGGACAAGGAGCCAAACCATGTATTTTGACTCCTCGATGCCCCAGCATTGCGCTTGAAAGCAACTACCCTCTCCAACACCAGACATTCTAACTGTAGATGCGAGCTACAATCAGATATGGCGAGTATTCCCACCTATGGGGCTTAAATATGACGCATTTCCCGCACTTTTATGTGATTGGCCGCTTTTGAAAATTCTCGGCTGACTGCAGACCTGCTTAGCAATGGTTAATATGCCATTTATAAGTATATGTATGTTAACAGTGGATGTTTATTTTAAGCTATCATGGCTTAGTGGTTCAGTACTTTGATTATGATGTACAGTGTCCCGGGTTCGAACCTTGTCATTGCTTTTTTTTAATACTGTCCAGGCAGGCTAGGGGGTGTGGCTGTGTTTAGGCAGCTTTGCTCTACTTTGTGCTACGTTGCTCCACGTTGCTCCATGTTGCCCGACGTTGCTCCACGTTGCCCTACGGTTAGCTGGTTAGGGCAGTGCGGAGCTCCGCGCAAGCTTATTGCACTGGGTATAGCGCTGCTTAACTCTGGGTAACTATATTGCGCTGGGTAAAGTGCTGCTTAGCTGTGGGCAACTATATTGCGCTGGGTTAAGTGCTGCTTAGCTGTGGGCAAATATATTGCACTGGGTAAAGCGCTACTTAGCTACGGGCATTTATATGTCAAGATCCTTCTTAAATTTCTATATTTACATTTTGTTCACTGATACATAGGCCATTTCAATGCTTTTTACTACTTTATTAAATAAGTTGTCCCAGAACTGAATGAGTCCGTGTTTTGCTACTTATACTTGAAAGGACTAACGTTGTTACTGGATTATTTGACAGTTGTGGCTCGAATGAGCTGTCTACGTTCAATATTGCATTTTACTCGCTTGGATTTTTGATGCTCTGAGGACATCTTATGGACTTGTGGTATGTTTACCATGTGTCGCTCCTTCTATTTTTGACTGGGCTTTTTACTAATATTTTAGTCATATATATGTCAGGTATTATTTCATATGCTAATTTAAAACATAAAATAGAGAGAGGAGTGGTGGGACTCGAACAGTGAATGCCTCCTCTTTGTGCAAAGGCTCTACCACTATGTTATTGCTATTTGGATTGATTTGCATAAACATTTGGTATTATGCTCTACAATGTCGGCATTGCTGACTAGCTAAGCTATGTGCACACCCACACAAACACGAGCAATTACGGACAGCTATATCGGGAATTAAAACAAGAATTCTATTTTACACTTTATAACTCTACTGGGGGTTTACAATGTGAGGGAGTGTAGTGTTGGGTGTGTTGACATTTGAGCAGACCCGCTCATGTGTTTTAACTTTTCACAATTCAGATACTTGCAGAGGCGTGTACCTTAGGACTGCTCGGCAGTCAGACACGCCCCCTGCCTCCCTGCAGGGTGCATGTTACACTTGGGCTGGTGTCAGTGTGCCCTCATGAATATGCATGGCACACTGACGTCAGACCGTTCAATTGCAGTTTCCGAGTAAGACTTTTTTAGTCTTACACGGAGGTTTCCTGAATCCGGGGGTTAATTTTTCATGAAACGAGTCAGATTTTGCAAAATGTTTAACCACAGCCCTGTTCCTGTGGTGAGCAGCTCCATATCTGTCCTAGTCTTTATAAGGTTATATGGCAGCTCCACTTACAAAGCCTAGATAAGGATGGCCCTCTGATGAAGAAGCATCCATTGTCCTGCATTTGACACAAACATTATAGAAGTTCCTTGGTTTTGCACATGTGATAAATTATGATCGGAAATGGATTTAGTGTCTTTTAGAGAAGCTGGTAAAACAGATTCATTCTGCAAACCTGACTAGGTCTCCCAATCCAGATCATCAATAACATCACCTAATTGTTTAAAATTCAATATCAAAAGTACCCACAACTATTATAAATTTGAGCAATACTGCATCTGGTAAACTCTGACAGAGAAGATATTATTTCTACTCTATTTTTTACAGTTTTAGAAATAGAATCTGCAAAAGCCTTATAACACTCTCGTGGTTCTGCTATTCGAAAGTTCCCTCTACAGTTGAGTAGGGCAGCTCCCCTGGTGCCCTGGTCAAATTTAGCCTTGCCAGTATGACTACTACATTGGGCCTCCCCTGGAAATAGGTCACAACCTAATAGGACTAAATTGGTCAGCAGAACATTGATAAATAAATACTGGTATGTAAAATGGTCTTTTTCTTGAACACAATACAAGGAACTTGATTTAATTTAATTTATGCATTTATTTATTCATTTTTTAGCATATGTGTACATTGAAAGTCCAACTGGGTCATGACAGACTCCCTTTCACTAGATGGCTGGGGAAAAAAGCTCCACAGTTAACAAATCTTAGAAGATGTCATACAATGCAATACATACAATGCAAATCAGCAAATGTTAAATACCACATACGCAATACAAATGTGTGTGTGTGTGTGTGTGTGTGTGTGTGTGTGTGTGTGTGTGTGTGTGTGTGTGTGTGTGTGTGTGTGTGTGTGTTTTAGTAAGTAGCATGATAATGTTAAGAACTTCTATTAGGTTACTGGATAGGTGGAACAGAATATCTGGAGGACATTACTATTAGATAGCAGACTGTTAAGAATTCCAGGTGTAGCTAATTTATTGCGTCTTCTGATGAAAGTGAAGAAGCTAAGAAGATGCATGAGACCAAAAGGATCCTTCAGATAGAGGACACATGGATAAATTGTAGCAATGTTTAAAAAGTAAAAAAATATATATACTGTAAGATGAAAACAGGAGATTTGGTTCCGGGATTGTTAAAACCTCACAGACTCATTAAAGACTCCTCAAAAGTGACTAACCAACTTAAGAAAAAAAAAAAGAAAAGAACTGAGCACCAGCAGACTAACAAACTCAGAACTTTAATAAAACTCTTTCGGCTTTTCCCGGTTAGGGGTTGCCACAGTGGAATTCTGGTCCGCTAATGATTGGCAGTGGAATTTTATGGTGCCAAGTTGCCAGCCCGATGCCCACCCTTCAAGGAAGGCACACCCATTCACACACGCACCTACCTGCATGTCTTTTACATCACTCAACCACAGGGAGGACATGCAGACTCCACACAGAAGGCACTCCAGCTGAGAATTGAACGGGAGAACCTCTTGCTGTAAGGCGACAACGCTAAGCGCTGCACCACCACAGCCATTAAACTAAACTTGGAGATAAAAACAGTCATGGTTTAGCACTTTTGTCTTGTATAAAAGTCATCATCAGAACCATGAAACAGGAAGTGAAAACAATTTTTAAAGGAAATTCATGAAAACACACCCGCAACTCTCACTCACTCACACATACATATATATATATATATATATATATATATATATATATATATATATATATATATATATATATATATATATGTTGCTTCTTTTTTGACAGACTCTGGCAGTGGACAGTGTCTCCAAAGCTTTGCCTATTAATTTAACAGAAGTATTGTGGCACAACATAACTTATATTTGGCAGTCTGTGCAATTTATGATGTGCAGGTTTATGATTTGCAGGCAGTTATAGCCATCTATCCATCCATAACCCCTTTTCCCATTTTTACACATGGGGTCAGGGTATGATTTCACCAGTGACAATCATCTAGAGCCAAAGTTTACACTGCCATGTGGCAAGCCCTGCCACAGTAATTCTTCCACACCACACACTTGCACACCCACTCATACCTATGTCCAGTTTAGAGTGTCCAGTTCAAGTACTGCATGAGTTTGGAATGTGGGTGGAAACCAGAGCACCTGCATGAAACCAACTTGAACACAGGGATGACATGCAGACCAAGCATAAGACACCCCAGCCAAGAATCAAACTGGGAGACATCTTGCTGTGAGGTGACAACTCTATCCACTGTGTTACTTTGCCATTACATCATACATCTCAAATTCCTTGCTCATAAATTCTGGACAAAGCAAAAAGTAATGGCGAGACAAAGGTCCCAAATCAGGGACAGTGTTTAAATATTACCCTAATTTGCCTAAAAGTTAATAGAACAGTAGAGTTTTGCATCAAAATACATTTTCTAAACAATAACAAAATTAATTTTCTGAACAATAACAAGTATGAAACTTTAATGCCTAGCCTTTTTGACTGGCTGCAATCTTCACTGATTTAAAAAACTATCAAATGATTTACAGGTGACAGAGCAAAAATATGAGGCAAAATCAGGAACACTTGAGAGACAGACACAGACATGAAAAGAAACTGTTAGACTAGTGGCTTAGTGGGACTAATCCAGTCAACAAAAGTTAAATAAATAATTAAATAACTAAATGCTTGTGTGTGTGTGTGTGTGTGTGTGTGTGTGTGTGTGTGTGTGTGTGTGTGTGTGTGTGTGTGTGTGCATAAATATTTATAGGGGTGGTAGTGGGTACAGAAAGTGGCCAGGGATATGAAAAACTGCATACAGACTGACAACTGCCTTTTTCTGTTGCTGCATGGTGAATAATTGTATTGTTATGGTAATTAAGTTAGTTTCAGTTGGCATTTCAAATCTCATTGCAATTGCAGTAACTTATTTTTCCCCTACAAAACAGGTGCCATCATTCTTATTTCTTTTTTGTTTGATTTTTTTCTTTTTATTCTCTGCAGCATGCAGACTTTGTCACTCTCAATACAAGAAATGGTTGCTAGTCTATTTCCTTCCGCCACTTCTTGGGGATATTTTGGCTGAGGTATGTACTGTAGTTTATAAAGTTTTGATTGTGTATCAGTTTTGGTTTGTGTCATATACAGTGTCCCCTAACAATAGTATTGGGGATGGTCTCATAGACAGTGAGCAAGTGCTTGCATGTGCTGTAGATGATGAGTTACTATGACGATGAGATCTGCTAGATGCAGAGGAAGCTTGTGGCATTGCGTGAACTGTGCTACGGCACCTAGAGCTCTACTCAGATTTCCCACGGTGTGATGTGGAAGTCTAACAATGCCTAACTGCCTTATTCTTATGTGAATCCACCAGCATGCCTGCAACACCTTGTTGGGAAATGTCTGGTGTCTGGTCTACTCATCCACCATGGATTTGAGGCAACCCTCAGCCAGGTCCAGCATTTGCATCAATGTGTGTCTGTTATGACTTCACCAGTGTGCATCCAAACATTGACATGGAAGCCATGTAAACAACCATGCTCCACATGAAGTTCATCATGACACTGTCCTTGGCATCCACCATTCCCATGTACTGGTGAACTTCCTCATGAAATCCTTGCAGCATTCTAACTATCTCCATCTGACTATCAGTGGCAGTAAACTGTGCATGAATTATTTCATGAGACATCTGCTGCTATGCATACAATGCCTTTTGTGTCTTTGCAGCCAGCTGTGATTGTTGCCTTTGTCTGACACTCCTGTGTACAGGCTGTACTATGGGTAATAAAATCTCAGACATTGTTATTTCTTCATCCAGAGGTTCAACCTACCCACAAAATGGAGGTGTTGAGCTACAAGGAGATTTCTTGCCTTCTGGTAATGACATTTCCTCATGGTGCACTACGTGTGAATCTGCATCACTGATTATTTAGTTATTAAAATGTGTGTGTGTGGGTGGGGCCTTGCTACTATACTTTGTAACTATACACTACTGTCCTGAGGCTGTGTCATCATTGTATGACTAGTTTGTAGTCATCTGAAAACTTGGTCTGCCACGATCCCTTATTTTTTACCTGAACTTCTAAAAAGTATATACTAAACAGTAGGGGACCCAGCACTGACACCTGTGGCATCCCACTGGTAACAGGTCTGCTGGTTGATGTGGTGTTGCCCACTTTGATAGTGTATGTCAGGTTTGTGAGCCACTTGGCAACCCATTTTAAAACAAAGGGGTTTACATTCAGTTTGCCAAGTTTATCAGTAATGCCTGAATGTGGAATTGTGTCAAAAGCCTTTGCCAAGTTGAGGTATTCTGTCTGTACAGATTTGTCAATGGCCCTGGTCACATTTTCAAAGAAATCCACTAGATTTAAAAGGCAGGATCTGCCCTATATGAAGCTGAATTGCATAGGATCTAGGTTTTGGAGGTCACCTATGTCTTTATTTATAAGGTTCATAATGCTACATTCCATGGCCTTACAGATAAGGCTGATCAGGCATATGGGTGTCTAATTCCCTGGGTATGTTGCTAGGCCACCTTTGTGGAAGGAAATAACTGCAGCTGTTCTACATTCTGCAGGATCAAAGCCTGTGGTTAGGCTATGATTAAAAAGGGTGCTTAGCAGTGATGCTAGTTCATGTTTTCGCCTGTTTAGAAGACAGCTTGGGATGTCTTTTGGTCCCATAGAGGCTGTGTTCTTTGCCTTGGATAAGGCTTTGTGGACCTGCTATTTAGATATGTAGGGTGGAGGAAGAGTTGGGGGAGAGGTTTGTTGTAAGTTAAGAGGGAATAAAGGATTGAAATTTTCACTATACCTATCCACTAGCAGGTTCACTATCTCTGTGGTGTCAGTGTGTGTGATACCATTGGCAACTAGTTCTGCACATGCTTGGGTTCTACCTTTTAAGATCTGTACATAGCTATAAAAGGCCTTATGTTTACCCTTGACTGTACTTACTAAGTTTCTCTCAAAGGAGCCCTTGGAGGATTTGACAAGTTGTCTTATTTGCCTGTTGAGGCTGAAGAGGGTGCTTTTACATTGTTGGGGCCTTGTCTTTGTTTTCTTGAACAGCACCTTTTTTCATTTATTGTAACGTTTGTTGATGCTGTATGTCCACCATGGCAGCTTGTTTTTACTTGGGGCTCTGGCTTTGATTCTTTCTGGTACAGCTGAGTTTATATACTTATGCAAGTGACGGTACAGGACTTTAGTGTAAGCTTTGGCATAGTTACCACTTCCCGCTTGGGTGGGGCTTGGAATGCATTTATACCTTCACCTAGGAGGGTATAGTTTGCCTTGGTGAAGTTTTTTAGTCTGATTTTTCTTTTTGTGAGTTCTGGTGTTTGTGCCAGCTCGAAGGTGACTGATTTGTGGTCAGGTTTAACTAATGAGGGTCTGAGAGTTGCAGCAGTACATCTGTTTGACATGTTGGTGAGGACCAGATCTAGAATGCTTGTTCCTTTTGTCAGGGTATGGACAATCTGTTCCAGGGCATTTGAATGAACAAAGTCAAGGAACTTTTGCACCAGCAAGTAAGGGCTGGAGTAGGTTTTCCAGTTGATGGTGGGATAATTGAAATCCCCCATATCAATTTGGTTCGGTAAAATTTGGATTTTCTCCAGTTTGGTCAACTACCACATCAAGAGCAACACCCTAAGTATGCACTCAGTGTTGAGAGACCTGGGCAAACAGATTGATAACATCTTACCTTTGATAACCATGTCTCCACAGTGGTAAGAAGGGCAGTCTATATTGCTCATCTCATAAGTAAGGGCATTGCCTCCAGAAAAAAAGAATTTATAACCTCCCTGTACTCTTACCTCACCAGGCCAATAAATGAGTACAACACCCATTTTGGTGTGTTTCTTTCCAAGCACCTGCAGCAATTGGAGCAAACACAAGGGCTCCTCACAAGGAAAATTTAAATTCTTCAGCATCTGTCCTATGTGGATCATCTGAAATCAGTGTCACTTTATTCTGTTTCATACAGACTATGCAGAGGTGATCTCTGCCTTGCATATAAAGCAATCTCTGACCCTGCCTTATTGGAAATGCTGCGTATCCACAAATCAAATGGTACACCAGTTACTCACTCTAAAGACCTTAACCTGGTATATAACATTAATAGAACCTGCTGGAGGGACAGATTTGTCTCACAGAGATTACTGCAACTTTGGAACAGACACCCACTTCATGTCAATAAAAGCACAACACTGGCCCTCTTCAAACCCAATCTGGATGACTGGATCGGTAACTGTAAATTCACTCTGGGCATTCCATCTGTGTCCCTCTTGGACGGGGCAATAGGTGTTGATCATGGAAATAAGGGAAGAACTTGACTAGGCTTGTAAGAGCTCTAGGGACATTAGCCTAGTAGCTTCCTATGATCCTATGAAGTAGGCTTTGTGGGCATCATGGCCCATGGAGGGGCATCTATAACTGTCCAGTCTAACTAGATGGGATGTGATTTTATCTCTGATATACATTGAAACACTGCCTCCTTTGGTTTTGACGTCTAAAGGTGTGGAAGGCATTGCAGCTTTGCAAAGCCTGGGTACTCTCTGAGGCCTTGAATCAGGATTCTGTGACTGCACAGAGATCTACATCTTCTAGTGTTACAAGTGCTTCCAGGGAGTGCAGGTTTTTGGTTTAAGCTCCTAGCATTTAGCAGCATAACCCTTATTTTCTTCTTATTGGTTAATTTCAAGTTGGTAATGTTGTTTTCGAGACCTTGCCTAAAAAAGGCACTATGGGGTAGGCAAGATCCTTTGCCAGCAGCTGAAAGCCTAGAGGTGCTCAGTGCAAACCGTCTCTGGCAAAGCAGCGAGGTTTATCGACCATGGCTTTCCAGGTTGACAGGAACTGGATCCTCTTTGAATGACACCAAAAAGTAAGCCAATTATTAAAATCAATCATTTTTTGTTTATACAGTGGTATCCATTCTAGGTGAGGGTAGTATGCTGCTCAAGGCTAGGGACATACCTGCCTAGGACTCATACTTAGAGAGCTCAACCATGTCTCTCTTCATATAGTCCAGTGAGGTACATTTCAGGTCATTCAGACCAGGTACTTGTTGCTGAGAGATCTGAGTGCATGCATGATCTGTCAAATCCTGGCACCAGACAGGCAGCTGACCGTGACTTTCTCTTTGTCCAACCTGGTGAGTGGGGCATCCGTGTGTCTCACTATTGAATCTCCAATGACAAGAAAATTTGTTTTTTGAGTGTTATACCTTACAGGCTTGGTGGGTGAGACACTGGTGAGACACTGTGTCATTGGTTCTGTGGGGACTGTCTTAGTTGTAGCAGTCTTATGTTTTGAAGTCTCTGGTGTTTCAGTAAGTTTTTCAAGAGAAATTCCCCATACGTAGATTTTCATGTTTGATGCATACTATGCATGGGTAGATGTGCATGTGTAGTGGTGGGTGAGTTGACAACCTTTTCTGTTAGTGTTTTGAGTGAGAGAGAGCATGGATTCAAATTCTTGGTGTAGATACACCTCTCGCACTCTGTACTAGAGTGAATTATTAGTAGAGTGTTATTGGTGTACATGAGGCAGTTGTTACACTGCTTCAAGAGACCTATGTCAACAAGGTTGGCAGGAGAAATAAGTGTAGTCCAACTGTCCATAATGCTAGGCTGAAGACTGATGTCACTAGGGGTGGCTTTTCAGAATCCTTCACAGAGAAGCTCAGTGTATGGATATTTCTACCTGGGTTTTAGGGAAAAATTGTTGAATTTAACTATCTGGCTTTGGCACACAGTTGCATGTCAAAAAAGCAGAAGGCTACTCAAATGCAGGGCCTAAATACCAGTAGCTAAGAATAAAACTTTAAAAAGATTCAAAAGGACCAACGAGGATGCTTATTCCAAGCCCTAGACTGGCCTCCCTTTACCAGACAGGTCCTTGTCAGCACAATCCCTTCACTAAAGTGCAGATAGGCCCCTTCCAATCCAAGATGGCCTGGAAAATATGCTCAGAACAACAAACCACTACAAACAGACCCAGAAACAGCAAGCCTGTATCTGGACTATGCTAGAGCTACTTGCTACCCTAGTTTCAGTGGGAAACATTAGAGAATGTTTAACAGTGCAGAAACATAGCAGAAACATTTAAACAGCAGAAAATCTGCAAGGAGACTCTAAAGAATGTTTTAAACAGCTAACAGATCAGTTATTTAAACACTGCTTGGCAGGAAAACCAGAATAAGCAGAACAAATAGCTTTAAAGCAGTGAAACATACCAGTAAATACTTAACAAACAGTTAAAATAGTAAAAAGAGATTTGTAAACAGTGAAAACAGCAATAAAATTCGATTTAACAGGAGCAGTAATGCAGACAATTGCTGTACAATAGTGTAGTTTAGTTCCCAGTAAATAAATACAGTATAAAAGTAGTAATGCAACTATACTTCATAATTAATCAATTTCAGCAACATAGTTACACCGTACTAGTACTTTTGAAACTATCCCTGAAGGGTTTTCAGCAGTCAACACTGTTGTGAAACTCTTTCTCTTCTAACTTAATTTTACCTATTTTAACATATTTGTTGCAATTCTGTCTTTCTGCCAAGATTTGCAAGATCACAAAAAGGCTGAAACATGGCATGTCTACAGATTGCTAGATTTGGCTTTATTGGCCTGATTGTACCCATAAAGACTTAAAAAGTAAAAGTCAAAAAGTCATAGGCATTCAGAACCTATGTAGTTGAAACAATGGTATGTCCTTAAGGGGTCATTTGCATATATCGATGGGCCTCCACTACAGGAGGTTTAAGGTATCAGTCATGGGTCAGTCATTCTTGCAGATGTTACTGAACAATTTGTCTGTGTGACTTTTTACCCCTTGGTTTTAAGTTAGTTGGGTTATTTTGCAGTCACTTTAATGGTTATGGGCATCAGGCTTGATTTTAAGGTCTATGTTTGCAGCTTTATGTATACATCCATAGTAAAGCTGTATTGTTATTTATAGTTTTGAGGGTTAGTTATTTCTTTTGCTAGTTTGCAAAAATGTGTTTTCCTAATAGAATTATTTGATTTAACAAATCTTAAGACATTTTTAGAGGCATGTATGTTAGTGTTCAATCATAAGCCAGTCTTCTAAAAACAAATATTTTTTTAGGAAAAAATAGTGTTGTGTACCATGCTATTTTGATAAAAGTGGGTTCACAAGAATGTACATTTATCCATCAAAATCTAGAACAGTGAATATCTTAAAATGAAGGTTTATGTCTAATATCCTTTGCTTGTTTTGTGCAGTCAAAATAAAGTGAGAAAACATACAAGGCCAACTGTCATCTATCACACATCTCAGTTATTTTTTCCCTTCTCAGCTAGATTTTGCATAGCAGATATGAGGGATTAATGTTTTAGCCCAGCCTTATTCATTGCATACAAGAATATTAGTTTATATGAGCACACACACACACACACACACACACACACACACACACACACACACACACACACACACACACACACACAGACATACTGTTTTCAGTGCTCTTTTGAATTTCTGGGAATATTGCATTTCTTGTAGGCTACAAAAGTGTCACTTTCTATTTAGTTTGATTCTGAATCACATAAGTCAAATATAAACTTTGTATATTTTATCTATAAAATCTCTTGTCTCTTTTTCCTGTCATCCGCTCATTCCTCTGGAATTCCAGATTGTGCATGCCTGTGAAGCAGTCTACTAGTCGCCTTGTTTGTCCAAAGCTTTCTGTTGTATTCTTGCTTGGGCGCCATGTGCCTTTGGTTGACTTTCCTATTCAGGCAGAACCTACTCTGGTGTTTTGGGTATCTGATGGATTCACTTTCATACTGGACAAATCATGATAACAGCATGCACATCACATGCCTTTTCTCTGAGTACTGTGAATGAATGAGTGCTGTGATTCATTATCACAGACTGACAGCATGACCAAAGTAAGAGCATGTAAAGACAAACAGTGAGTGGAGTATAGAGGAAAACATGTACTAAGATTTGGACCTGTTCAGTGCACTTTGGGTTTCCTGAATTCAGACCAAGTATTTCAGTTTATCTCCTGAGTTCCTGTAAGAGGACAAGAAAGGGACTGTATCTAATTTCTTAGCATTGAGACTGCATAAATGAATTTTTGAACTTCCAGCACTTTATTCCAGTTCCCTGGAAAGTTACGTTTTTGGACTTCCATACAATTTATTTTTTAATCTTGAATACATCTGCAACGAGTCAACATGAATCTTTGCACAATAACTGTTCCTTCTGAAATTTAATGTTAAATGCTTTGCCCTCTGGGATAATTGGTGTAAAAAATGCATCCTTTCTGTTAATGCTTTAGTGCTTTATAAATCTGAGACTGCAAAGCTTTTGTAAATAAATCAACTTGTAGATACAAGCACTTGGAAGGATGTTAGTTAATGTAAGCAAACAATGAAACCAAAACAGTTTTACTCGTACCAGAGGCCTATTATCTCCTAATTTGGTCATGTTCTGCTGTTCTGTTTAGTCAGATGACTTGCTTCATAAAGTGGATGAAAACAGCAAGCAACCTGCTAATGTTAAATATTTTTTGTCAGTTAAAGGTAGCACAGCTCAAAGGTTCCAATCGACTCAATATCTTTGAGCAGGACATTTAAGAGACAACATGAGTATTATATATTTTGTTACTGTATTCACATTTCTACTTTGCTTCTCATTGATTGGTAAGTTATCTGTTTCTCTCCTGTAGTGAAGTTTTATTCATTTTACTTTTGATAACAATGTGAAAAACCTTTACAACTTGATCCAATAACAATTGTATAGGTAACTGACTTATTGGTCACTTTCTATGCAAGAAGAAATTATGCAAAATATTATATAGCATGTATCAATCACATCCGAACATTGGCTTTTTTTTACCTCAAGCCTTATCAGTCTCATATTTCCTAGAATTATTTTTAAATGTATTTATAAAAATAGTTTGTTAGGAGGGAAGGCATCATGTTATCATCGACAAACTCAAAATGTATTAAGCACCCTGTTGTAAATTACTAAATGGTTCTAGTCATTCTGCACTGAATGACACTTTTTTGGGAAGCTATAGGTTCATAGGTTCATAGGTTGATACTAGGCTATCTGCCCTAGGGCATTTACAAGCCTAGCCAGAGAGTGTTTGGCTTTCGCCACCCTTTTTAGATTAGTTGACTGTGTCTCTGTATAGTAGGTCACAGAAGATAGCCCATTTAAGGTTAGTTTACTGTGCCTCTGTCTAGCAGTGACACAGAAGAGATCCCAGGGGTAAATTTACGATCTCCTATCCAAATGTCAAGATTCTTCTTGAAGAGAGTCATTGAGGGGCTCTGTCTAACATGGATTGGGATTTTGTTCCAGAGTGAGGGGAGCCTCTGGGATATGAATCTGTCCCTCCAGCATGTGCTATTTATTTCTGTGCTGAGGTTTAAGTCACTGGAGCATGTAGCTCTGATGGATTTGGATTTCTTGAGGTGGAGCATGTCCATTAATTCTGGGTTGAACATGGCTTTATACATCAGGCACAGGTCGCCTCTGAGTAGGCGGTAAGCAACTGAGTAGAGCTGGAGTTTCTTTAGCCTAACTGCGTAGGGCATCTGTTTGAGTCCCTTGATCCTCTTGGTGAGGTACTTTTGGGGTCTTTCTAGTTGTAGCAGCTGTCGGGTAAGGTACATCCCAAATGGGGCATTGTATTCAATTATGGGCCTGATGAGTGATGAGTAGAGGGGCACATTGACCTCTCTTGATCTAGATGTGAACCCCTTCGTGATAAGGTAGGCTATATAGAATGTCTTTCTAACCACTTTGGCAATGTGATTGTCAAAGGAGAGATTGCAATCTACTTGGGTCCCCAAATCCCTAATTACTTCTTCCATACTTAATGGATTACCACCTATGTGGTAATTTGTGGGCACTTTGTTTTTCCCAAAGGGGATGACTATGCACTTTTTGGCATTTAGCTTTAGGCCATGGCTCTGGCACCAGTTATCCGTCTCTGTGAGACCTTTTTGGAGGATGCTTGTGTCAGCCGGCGAGTCGATTATGGCCCCCAGTTTGCAGTCATCTGCAAACTGTGTCAGCCATAGTCCTCCTGTGTTAGCCTGTACCTCAGAGAAATATATACAGAACAAGAGAGGTCCCAGGACTGAGCCTTGTGGGACGCCACTTGTAACTGGTTTAGAGTCTGACATGGCACCTGCAATTCTGACCATGTGGGTTCTATCCCTAAGCCAGTTTGCAACCCATCTTGTGACATAGGGGTTGATATTTAAGTTAGTGAGCTTATTTATGATGCCCGAGTGGGGTATTGTTTCGAAGGCTTTTGCAAGGTCAAGGTAGGCTGCGTGGACTTCCTTCCCTTCGTCTATGGCCTGCTAGTAACTGTTTTTCTGATATATAAATATATATATATATATATATATATATATATATATATATATATATATACATACGCACACACACACACACACACACACACACACACATATATATATATATATATATATATATATATAAAAATACAATACAAATGCATAATCCTTAAAAATGTATGTTAGTTTAAGTTTACATAATAAAAGAATGCTGCTAGTGTAATTAGGACTGCTTTTAGTGGATAAATAATAATAAAAAGGGGCTGAAATGGACAATTGCTACTGGTATTAGAATATGAAGCACTCCAAAGACATATCGAAAGTTTGGGAATGCACTTGTTGTTAACAAGCAAAGCCTTAGAAGCTATCATTTTCACTTGTTCTGTCGAGAATTTTAATTCCATGATTTTAATTTCAGGCGTTGGGTTCAGCAGAATAGATATGTACTTGTCAGGTGACAGTCATTACTATGGAAAGGGTAAAAAGAATAGAAGGACTTTGCTTTAGATTCTTCTCATGGTAGTGACAAGTTTATTCCCACATCTGACTATAAAAAGTAATTACCTGCAAACAAAATGATTTAGACTTGTATGTCCGATCGTCTTCTCTTTTTCCTGCAGTGACCATCATAAGAATTTGTTTTTCTGGGAAGGACAGTGACAAGACTTTATTTTGTGCTCTATATTCTTTTACAATGGGCATCTGTATTCACTTGGTAGTTGGAATGCCTAACACATTATCAGATTATGAAATCACACATATTCACCACAGTTTTAAATTATTGTTAGGACAACAGCCTGTCATTCTGGTTACTTAAAAGACTAATTGAATTTAAAATTGTCAGATGGTAAAGTGACTGCTCCATGTCTCTGTGCATACCCCAGGTATGCTATTTAAAATCCCAGTATATGGCTGTAATCTTTCTTGAAATGTTCTAAATAAAGCAAATCATTCTACTTTTATTTTTTTTCTTAATATTTAAATGTACATACCAAACTCATCCCAGCTGCCAAAACATTAGGAATGTTATATACTTGTACTTTGAAGCCTTCTAAATACATTTATTGCAAAATATTAAGCACTTGCAGACTACATGGTGACAGCAGAAAATGTGTTGGATTATTAGGATTCCTTTTTTTGTTAATGACATAGGGTTATGCTTTGTTTGAATAGGTCCTCTGAATTAAACGTGTTTTTAATTCTGAGAGCTAGTAGAATCAAAACAGCCAGAAAAAATAACACATCTAAATGAGTAATCAGGAGTTCAGGAGTGACAAGAGGTTTGTAGTTTATATCCACGTGTATACACAAGCTTCCTAACACAATAATGGGAAAAGGAAATTGATAGCCAAGGATCATTCAGGCGGGAAGGCTGGATGCATTGGAATTCCTTAGAAGAGAAACAAATCAGCCTTAACTTGTAGATGATCTAAATATTTATCCAGAATAATTACAAATCAGGATAAGCTGGAAAACAAATCTAGAATGTGGTAAGGTAGGCAGACATTAATGGATGAAGTGATCTAAATTAGAGAAAAAAATAACTGCGCTCATCTTTTATTTTTTTCATACTGTAAGCATCCTTGGCCTTTGAGTGTTGCTACTTTTTTAGTTATTTTCATGTTGAACACTGATGCTGAGCATTGCTACTCACTTTTAAAATTCCTCATCAAACTAATGACAACAGAATTATGACAAAATGAGAAGTTGCATTAAGACTTACTGGTGTGGTCAGAGAACAAAGGTTTAAAACATATGACCTATCTCTAGGTATAAGCAGACTTGCCAGACAAGTGTGGTGAACAATATAAGGGAAGAGTATATTCTGTAGGCAAAGTGATACTGTATACAGAAACTGCTTAACTTCCCATATATCCCATAGCACTGCTGGCACTAAGGCTAAAATGAATGCAAAATATTCAAACATGCACAAAGATGTCTGCTAACCCTCAGCATGTTTGAGTAATTATAATCAAAGAAAATCAGCTTGCTGACTGAAATCACCTCCTGAGACAGTGTATCACCCAAGAAGTCCTAGAGTGTAAGGTTAGGACAGGTGCTTAGGAGGTCTTGGCCAGTGAAGTTCACAAGTTCAATTTTTATGTTATTAAGAATAAGGCTGCAGGAATGAAATTCCTGTGCTCTTGTCAATTTTAAACTGTGTTCTAGCCCACCTCCCATCTGAATCAGGTATCTATGGGATAAAAGCTTGTACCTTGATATATTAACTGGTTATGATGTATGAAGACTACAAAAAAATATAAGACCAAATGTATAGATTTGCAGGGCTTTTTCACTAGATGGACAAATAGTAATGTGCCAAATCATCTGAACTTCTCCTGAGAAATGCAGAGATTTTCAGAGGATTTTGTAGAATATTGGTCCTTGTGTAACCGTGATCCAGAGTACCAAGTGATGTCATCACTCAAGATCTAATATTTTCCTTAATTGCTTTCCTGTACTGTACTGTGCCAGAGATTTACCAGTTCCTGGCATCTGCTGTAAAACAAGTAACAACTTTGACATTTTTATAATCAAGGAAAGAAGCAACTTACTATGTTAGTTCTTTTTGTAAAATAATATGCTACTACCCTTAAAATATGTTTTTATTGACAAATATGGTGCAGCAGTCCCCTTACAAAAGAATTAAAATCCCTCACCAGAATGTCTTTGTGGGTCATTTTAAGCTTAGCCAAACACCCCATGTAAGAATCAAGCCCTGTACTGTATGTCTTTAAGGTAAACACCTTAGCCTTATACCAACCTCCAATAGCAAAGGCTGTCAAATCACACTACTATGGTAACATTCTATGCAAATGCCTGGATGAGATTAAATATTCTACATCAATGCAGGAATTTCTACCAGTGTAGGAAGATATATGTATGTATTTGTATACACATACACACAGACACACACACATATTTATATATATATATATATATGTGTGTGTGTGTGTATATATATATATATATATATATATATATATATATATATATATATATATATATATATATATATATATATATACACATATATATATTTATTTATGGAAATTTTAAAATCCATAAGGGTGCAAGGGTTCATCTATGATTATTTTGTGATACAATGCATTTGCGCATAATGAAGAGTCGATAGTGACAATAATTTTGATATTTCTACCATTCTAGGGGGCTGCTACGAACATTATGTGCAGAAAATCTTATTGTGCTCTGCAGGCTACATTGTTCATAGCCTGTGTATACTCCGCCACATATTTCTCCATGCATCACACTCAGATCTTCAATACGATGTGTGGACTATGGCACATAAATCGAAATTCCACACTGAATGCTGACTTATTTTACAGTTTTTGCTCCTAAAGCTCAATGCATAGCTATACACTAAGTGTAAGGGGATAATACTTAACAAAAATATTTATGAATCCATCCCTTAATAATGTGTGATAAAGTTTATGGCCCATAGATTTTTTCTTCATTGTGATGACTAGAAGGGCAGTGTTTAACAGAATTGCACTTAGGAGTCATTCAGCTTTGTTTAATTGACATCATACACACAGTGAGTCACTGAACAACTGAAGTTGATTTAGTGTTACATTTGTTGTTGTGTCTTTTGGCTTTTCCCAGTTAGGGGTCGCCACAGTGGAACTCCGGTCTGCTAATGATTGGCAGTAGAATTTTACGTGCCGAGTTGCCAGCCCTGGCACACAACCTTCAATGAAGGTACACCCATTCACGCTTGTCTCCACACAGAAGATGCTCTAGCTGAGAATCGAACAGGATGTCTTACTGTGAGGCGACAACACTACCGCAGCACCACCACCGCAGTGATAGTGTTACATTTGTTAGACTGTACAAATTTGTATTTTGGATTTCAGTATAAATCTTCATAATTATCAGTTTACAGTGAACATGTTATTTCCAGTAAGTAATACTCTGCTTCTGTGGCAGGTTAGTTTATGGGAAGGGTCCTAAATAAGACTCATCTTGCTAGAGTTTCTGCTATAGGCACAAAAGTGCAGTTATTTACAATGATTGTATAATCTCTCCCAATTTTACTTTGAAGACGTTATCACTTTATTTGGAACTGTTTTGTGCACATCTTTCTTTGCCCATTTAAAGCTGGTTTGTTAAAGGCAACACCCGATGAGGGGCAACTCTTGAGAAGATCCATTCCATTCTCACTCTTGCAGGTAAGATGTAATCTTCAGGACAGATTCCTGACAAGAATAAACTTAACATGATGAAGTGTTTGAATAGCTGATAACTTCATTCACAAGAGAGGTCATTATGAGCTGATGTCAACACCATAAATATGTTTGGTTTTGCCTAGATTCAGCAGTCTTATATAACTTCTACTAGGATACTGACCGTTCTTCTACTTAATACCAAAGCAGGAAGAAGTTTGAATGTAATACTTGAAAAATGGTGAGCTTCAGTATCCTTACTGGCTCACCAGTGAATAAAAGGTTAAGCAGTCATGTCTGCTAAGTACAATTAGTGGACAGAGATCCAATGACATGTAAGATCTTGGTGTAGAGAGCTTCTCTTTCCACCTCAGTTAACCTTACAGTTATCAAAAAGATGAATGCTGCAGCAGGAACAAATTAATAAGTGGTTGTAAAAAATGAAAGATGAAACTGGTCTTGCCTGGAAAGGAAGAATGAAACAAAAAAGGTAACCAAGAGGGCAGCCCTGTAGCAATAACCATAACCTTTAGAACTGAGTGACATTAGTACACTGTGAAGTAGGATCCAATCCTGGTTAAAGTGTTTACAGATAGACTGTATAGCTCCCCACATACTTCTTTGCCTGAGTATATCTGAAGAGAAGCCTCCCTCTTCATTTTCAGTATAATAAGGATATTTGACTTTATTCAGAAATAGTATGTTAGGCACATTTTCCACATGATCATGTTTGACTCAAAGCCTTCGATGCTGCTGAAGGACAAGTTATGAATAATGAGGACTGCAATACTGGCCACAGTTAATCTTACAGTTATTGGGCTAATGTCCTGGATCATACTGGCTCATTATGGTTATTTTTGGCCTAAACAAAATCACGAGCAAGATTGTATCCTTGGTATGGACCCCATTTTATTTACATTTGAGTTATTCATTGGCAGGTCATTACAGTGATTTGTAGACCAGTATGCAGCATGGAGGAGGGAAGCTGTATATGTAATTCCTCACATGCAAATATGCACATGAAGTATCTGTGATAAACTATTGCTTAAAACACCCTCGGTTGTGAGTGGTGGGTCACAACAGTGGTTTCTACATAAGCCGTGGCACCAATTTGGCTTGTTAGGACGAAGAGGTAGGATAATATTTTTAAGAGTTCAGCCATCAGCGGTTTCAGCAATAGCAACACATATAGCACTTTCTGTTACTAACCATCATAAACACTGTCTGGGAATTAATAATGGAATGGGTTGGTTAAAATGCCATGGGCGGTCAAATGCCATGCTGACCACTTGATTCACATAACTGTTAGTAGGATCTATAAGGATCTGTATGGAATGTGGGTGAGATTTGCAATGGATAATAGGGATCATGTATCCCAATGTGCTGTTTGCAGACAAGTAATTGTTTTTAAGTTGCACCTAATGCCATCCAGTGGATCCATGGTGCAAGATAAAACCTATTTGGTTACTAGCACTGTATGTGAAATAGTTAATAGAATCAGTGGCCATACTAACTTCATCCAAACATAAGTTAACTTTTTCCCATCAGTCTCACTCATCTTTTTCTAAATTTTTCTGTTTACATCCATGTAACAGTTAACGGTAGTGTTCTTAGTATCAACTTTACCATGTGGAAATCAATTTCTTCTAGGATCCACCTTGTGGGTTTCATTCCCTAGTTAGATTCCTGTTGACCTTGTGAATCTGTTTGCTTTCAAATGTAAATCTATTCTTTCTCTCAAAACTTCATATTTTATTATTTTGTAAATATGTAAATTTACCTTTAATTTTCCTGGAATACGAGCACAAATTTAAACACTCTTTTCATTTTACATAACACATTTACTGACAGGTCTTTATTACCTTATGGGCCATAATTCATAGACATGTGAAACATGTCTATAAAGTGCTAAAATGCAGAGGTCCTGTTGCTTGAAATATCTGAAACATAATTTATGGGTGTAACAGGCAAGGGGTGGTGTCAACATTCAAAGTGTAAAGTTATAGAATAAAGCAGACAGGCAATGTTAAAAGCTAGTATAGTGCTATAACAGGAAGCTGGAGGGGCAGTGCTACCATAACATGCATGGGTAATGCATGACATCACAAGTAAATCATCCTTATGACATCACAAGTTAACTACTCTTTGGTACCCAAGACAGTGCATGCAGCACCACATAATGCCACAGCTACTAAACCCAGATCACAGCACAGCTATGGTTATGATAGTATAGGCCAGTACAGCACTGTACAGGAACAAAACACTGCCCAAGAAAATAACTGAATGGGAATTTAGGAAAGGGGAGTATAGCAAACAGAAGGAAAAACACAATAAGGAGCAGAGTCCGGAGTTAGTAAGGCATATGTTTTTGTGGGATAGGTTCCATTTTAATAATTATAAGCAAATATCAGAAGAGAAAAATAAGGAGGGATGAAGGAAAAGGGCAGGCAGTGGGTACAGATAGATAAACACAGAACACAGACACAGAAACAGACAGGGGCAGTGAAGACACCAAAGGTGGGAGGGCTAGTGGATGGATGCAGACAGTGATGGGGAAGGCTGGGAAAGGAAAAAGTTATGGACAGAGTGGGCTGCTGGCATGGCTGTCTGCCGAACTGGTCTTGATGCATAAACCCCAGGCAATGCAAACTTGGACGGTTTATGCCAAGGGCCAGAAGTTCCACTGGTGACCCAGTGATTGGAAATCACCAGCCAAGCTGGATTACTAGAGTTTGGAATGTGATCCATGGTGCTGATGTAAATGTCCAGTGGCCAGTGTACCTCAGCAGTCACCAGCCTCTGTACCTGCTGCCATGCAACTGCAAGTGACACCCTCTGTCCAGCTTCAGAAGATGAGCCTTCACCTCCTCCCTCCCATGAGGCAGAAACAAAACGCATTATTGTTGTCTATAGGAAAGAAGCATGAGAAACAAAAATAGGGCTACAGTCACCCTGCACCAGCTGCAGCAACTTGCAGAAACTGAGGGGAACATGGCTATAACTTCTCTACCACAAACAGAAGTGCATATGGCAGACACAATGGGAAATGATAGGGCTGGAGATGCATTCCTGTCTGCTGTGACAGTCAACCATATTTAAATGACACTTTTGCTTTTGTAACATAAAGGATGCAATATTAAGCATATATAGAAAACAGCATAGTGAAAGTGAAATGAACTCCCCGCCCCCCACCCAAAAAAATGCATTCTCTAGCTGCATCTTCTGAATATCCTCAGGTCATCATAGTGAAGCCTGCACAGTTCCAGTATACATTTGATGCTTGTAGCATCAGAGAACACCTGTGACAGGTTTAATCAGACATCAGTCTTCTTACAGAGGTCATCATACTGCTTCAGCAGGTACTTCTTAAAGCTCCCATACAAAACTAACAAGAAAATCCTGTTGTCTCTGGCACACCATGCAGCAGCTCTATAGTTCACTTTGGAGGAAGCTGGTATGATAAGCAATATGGTAAACATAAGCAGATGGATGCATTCTGCAAAAACAGGTACCACAGGGAATAGCAACACACCATGGTGTGGTGGTATGTGTGGCACTAAGTGCCCAACCTGACTTGCTGGAAGCACATGTATGTAACAGGCCTTTAGCGCTACAGGACATGCATGCCTTGTACCACTAGGTATATATAGTGCAGTGCATAGACCAAGCAATTACAGATATCCATGCTATCATGCCTCATTAACATTTTCACCACTCTAAGTGGTTCATGTTAGCTTAAAAATGCACTGAAACATCAAAAGAGACTTTATTGAAAAAAATCTAAAAATGTTGTGGACATGCAGTAATGCAGACAGAAAAAAGAAGAACTTTGCTGGTACATTTACCTGTTGCAACTCTACAATTCCTGTGTGGCCTGTGAGGGGGATGCTGGGTTGTGTGCACTATAAACAAATGATACATATGCAAGAGCGGGACATGTATGAGTATTTCACCTCAGATATGGCACACGGATAGTGGTATCTCAACACCCAGTCATATGAAGACATGCAGGTACAGAGATTTTCAGATGCCCACATATATTACATGCAGGGCTAACACATAACTACTTGGCACAGTTGCGTACCCATGTGAGAGCATAATCCAGAGACCATAAGACATTGCATTGTGTATGCAATATATATAAGGTAGTGGATTTTAATGGCTTTATATACCTCTAGGACACAGCTCCATATACAGAAGACAGAGATAGTAACTGCAGGGCATAGTCACTCCAGTACAGTGGGAGGAGGCCATGGACAGTAATGCATGCATAATGTAGGTCAACATATGGACTTACTAAAGGACATACTTTTTCTGCAGGTGTATAGGAATAGTTATGGCCACCTGGGGGAAGCAAAGCTTGGAGAAGTTCACAAGCCAGAAGAATGATGTGCTACTTCAGCTTCTCTGCAGGCATGGGATGTACTTATTTGTTAATGATGGCTCAGGCCATCAGTTCAGGGACCAGATCTGGAAGGCATTGTATGGGATGTGAATGCTGTAGGAGGTAAGAATAGGTCCCTATTGCAGGCTTGAAGGATGGTAAAAAAAAATGCCCTCCCATGCAAAGTAGAAGTGTCAGGATGTTGTGGTGGACAGGATCACCATAGGATGGGGTGGGAGTGGGGATCACCAACACTGAAGCAGCCAAAGCAACAGAAATGACCCCTCACACAGATGGTGGCATGGATGTGTATGCAGGCCTGGCACCTGCTACCTATGTGCCTGTAGACAATGTGCCAGGATAGTATTGACTGTGCTGCTAAGGTATGACATATGTGCATAAGAAATGAAGTGAATATGTTTGTTGTTGACCTGCACTTCTGTCTGTAAAAACCTCTGGTATGCATGTGCAACATCCTTCCAAACAAGGCATGCAGTGCAGAGCATTATACATCAGTATGAAAGCCACAAGGAGATAGTACATCATGAGAATGAAGCTGATATCATATGATTCATACATTCACAAAGTCCACTGATGTAGGTTCCAGCATAATGGGACAAGACAGGGATAATGTCAGCAGATTTACTACAGCTGATGATATTGTTGACATGTCTAATAACACTTTAGCATTGTCAGTAGAGAACATTCACACCCATGGGTACCAAAGCTGTTGTGGAGGTCACTGCTGAGCATACACCCTCAATGGGCTACCTGCAGGAGACAATTCCACATGAGGTACTCAGTGTCCTACCAGACACAGGCTCTTTATGCATACTACATACGATTTGGACATATCCTCCATAGGTGATTGATGCATGGGACCTGATACTACTATAAGTCCTATACTGCCCATGATATGCATGCAGAACTTAGAATGAACAAGCAGATGTGCTGGTCTGTGATCCGGGTGCAAACTTCAGCAATGCAGAGTAATGTGGAGCAGGTAAATGCTCTTCAAGACATGTGGGAGGACATGCATCTGTACAGTAACATGGAGTATCTGCACAGTGAGATGATACTGCTACTGAAGTCACTCATGGCACATGTTAGTTCCATGCTTGTACACAGGTATGGTTCTCTATTCTGCTGTCCTTTGGAAGCAGATATGATCCTCCACATGTTGTAGCATGATGCTGAGAAACTGATTAAGGATTTGTGAGACAAAGGCCTGTCATACATCTGACATGTCCCCAGTGTGTCAAAGGAATGTCCCTGTAGTTAGTATGTTGAATGCTACCCATAACTTTATGTCCACAGGAATATGCATGCCATGTGTACCACTCAATTCTGCTCATGGATGTCACAGTTTAATGAGATGCCATAGCATATCCCTGGCAACTGTGAAGCAACTGATTATTTGATGCTATGTTGGATAATAATATGTAAGATGCAACCTGCACTATCTCTGCTGGCCCAGGCAGGTAAGATGTGCATCACCACCTGCACTGCCTCTCATAACGCCTGCTAATACATGCTGAAGAGCTACTGTTGCTGCTGCTATACCTAATTTGGCACCTGTCTCCTACTTTGTGAAGCACTGCATTTAGTCAAGGGGTTATGGGTGCACAGCATTACTATTTATATACCTCTGAATCACTCTACATTGTTGTTTTCTTATATTTGCATATTCCATGATGTTCATTTGCAAGGCTGTTCTCAAGTTCATATTACTGTGTGCTCATTTGCACATGTTGCATATCATGCAGTTTTGTGCATTGCACCTTTGTGCAAATAGTGTTTTTAAATCTTCAATACTTTGCACACAGCAACTATCAGCACTATTTTGCACTGCAAATCATGCTATTCATTCACTGGGTTACTGAGCTGATCCTAGGATGCTTTATGTCAAGACAAGGGTACTTAAGAACAGTTTTTTCCAACACATTACATCACAACATGAAAATTACAACAGAGTGAGTGAGTTTTTGTTACAGTGCTATACAAATAAAACTAATCATGTTCTTTTTCAATATGATACATTCCAGGATGAGGTTTCCATCACTTTTGTTTCATTGCATACAAAAATTATACAGATAAAATGGAAATGACACTCAGAAATACAAAGTGCAACACTGACTTGAAAATATTTCATCATTTTTTCACTGAGAGTTATTTAGGTCTATTTTTTGCTGAAGTATTTGCTAAATTAATTTATATACATGTGGCAACCAGTATGACACTCAACCACACTTTTGGACAAGTTTGGGAGTTTTCCACAGTTTTGCTTCATATTTTAGAATGCTGTGCCTTTATAGATCAGTTGGGGAGGTTATATCTAAGACTAGTAGTAGAGCAGGACAGGATGGGACAGAGTTATGATTAATGCATTTTTAAATAACTTTATTACATCATAATTTACATAATGATATAAACAGACATGCATTCCTGTGGATTCAGGGAGAACCCCAGTGCTCATGGTAAGGGCTGCTGTAAAAAGGCACTGTTTCTATGATGCATTATTTTGTGATTCAGCTAAACATTAGCTACAATGAGGAAAGACTTCATTATCAGCTAATATGAATGTCTCTGAATCACCATTAACTACCAGAAGTGCTAATTAGTACTTCCTGCTATAGTTAACAGTGGTGACCAATATATACCTCATTCACTGTCCCACACACAATATACCTCATTCACTGTCCCACACACAATATACACAGTAAAACACATGCACATGCACATGCATAGCCACAGGCACGTGCGCACACACACACACACACACACACACACACACACACACACACACACACACACACACACACACACACACACACACACGCACACACACACACACACACACTGCATACCCATACATGTCCCTGTGTTGTCAGAATGAGCTTGATGCCTCCTTTTTTTCCGGGCCTCAAATATCCTGAATGTCTGCAGTCAGTCATTAATGCCAAACACTAGAGTTTTTCAGTAAATGTATACTACTGTAAAAGCTGTTATTCTAGAGATTCATTTAAAAGAGGAATAATTATATTCACTCCATTTTCTTGTACTATGTGGTTGAGAAGTATGCCTGTGTGTGTCCAGACCATCTCCCTAATAACTCATGAATTGTTTTAGGCCTTGCATAATGCCCAAGATCAGGGACTAAGCTCCCCATTCTTTATACATTGATTTATTTTTTTTTATTTTTAGTTGTTTTATTTTATCCCTGTTGTCTAATAGGTTCATAGGTTCATAGGTTCATACTAGGCTATCTGCCCGAGGGCATTTACAAGCCTAGCCCATAGTTTTGTGGCTTACGCCACCCCTTTAGTATGGGGAACTATACCCATTATTTTGCTGTGCCTCTGTCGAGCAGTGACACTGAGGTAATCCCTGGGGTATATCTGCGATCTCCCATCCATTGGTCAAGATTTCTCTTGAACAAGGCCAGCGAGGTGCTCTGCCTCACATATACCGGGATTTTATTCCACAGCATAGGGAGTCTTTGGGTGATGAATCTATCCCTCCAGCACGTCCTATTAATAGCCGTGTCAAGGTTTAAGTCTCCGCCCTTGTGGCTCTGATGGATCTAGATTTTTGAGGTGAAGCATATTCATCAAATCTGGGTTTGACATGGCCTTGTATGTTAGGCAAAGGTCACCTCTGAGCAGCGGTGGCGACTGAATAGAGCTGGAGTTCTTTCAGTCGGGCAGCATAGGACAGATGTTTGAGACCCTTTATCCTTTTGGTGAGGAACTTTTGTGGCCTCTCCAGCTGCTGCAAGTGTCGGGTCAGATACATTCCGAATGGGGCATTGTACTCAATCATTGGTCTGATGAGTGATGAGTATAGGGAGACTATGACCTCCCTTGATCTAGATGAGAATCCCTTCATGATAAGGTGGGCAATGTAGAAGGTCTTCCGAACTACTTTAGCTACATGGGTGTCGAATGACAGACTACTATCAACCTGGGTCCCCAGGTCCCTGATAACTTCTTCTGTGCTCAGTGGATTGCCACCTATTTGGTAGCTAGGGGTAACCTTGTTTTTCCCGAAGGGTATGACTATGCATTTTTGGCATTTAACTTTAGGCCATGGCTCTGGCACCAGTTATCCGTTTCTGTGAGACCCTTCTGAAGGATATCTGTGTCAGATGTGTTTTCTACTATGGCGCCCAGTTTGCAGTCATCTGCAAACTTTGTCAGCCATAACCCTCCTGTGTTTGCTTGTACTTGAAAAGTAGATGCCAAACAAGAGTGGGCCCAGGACTGAGCCCTGTGGTACACCACTTGTGACAGGCTTTGAGTCTAACATGGCGCCAGCAACTCTGACCCTGTGGGTTCTGTCACTCAGCCAGTTTGCAACCCATCTTGTGATGTATGGGTTAACATTTAAGCTGATGAGTTTTTCAATGATACCCGAGTGGGGTATTGTATCGAAGGCCTTCGCCAGATCGAGGTAGGCTGTATGGACTGCCTTTCCTCATCAATGGCTTTGGTGACTGTTTGAAAAAGTCAACCAAGTTTAGAAGGCATGATCTGCCTTTGACAAAGCCAAACTGGGATGGATCCAAAGTCTGCAAATTCCCTATGTCTTTATTTATGAGGTCCATTATGATCCTCTCCATGGCTTTGCAGATAAGGCTTGTCAAGCTAATGGGCCGGTAATTTCCAGGGTCAGTGGAGGCACCGCCTTTGTGAAGTGGGACCACAGTTGCAGTGCGCCACTCCCTGGGTACGTATCCAGAGGTAAGACTATGATTAAACAGCTGTCCTAGCTCTGGGTTTAATTCCTCGTTGAGTTCGTGGAGCACACAGCCGGGGACACCATCAGGTCCCATGGATGCTGTGTTTTTTGCTTTGGAGAGAGCAGTTCTCACTTGGGCGTTGGAGATGTTTGGGGGGCTGCAATCGCTTGGTATAGATATCTCTCCTTTTGGGGGGGAGAAGTTTGCACTGAACCTGTCAGCCAGTATGTTGGCAATGTCTGTAGGATCAGTAATCTTCACATCATTTTGAACTAGTTCTGAGCATATCTGGGAGTTTCCTCCCAGGTTTCTAACATAGCTAAAGAAGTCCTTATGATTGTCTTTTGAGTCTTTAGCTATTTTTCTCTCAAAATTTGCTTTGGATGATTTTATGAGAGCTCTTAGTTTTTTACTTATAGTGATCAAGGGTGTCTTACCTTTTAAGGATTTTGCTCTATCTTGTAGTAGCTTCCTCCTTTTGTTGTAGAGTTTGTTTATGGCTGGGGTCCACCAGACTGGACGCTTGCCTTTGGTACAAAGAGTCTTTGTTTTGCTTGGGATTGCCTTATCCATGCAGTCCTGCAGGTGCTGGTAGAAGGCATTTGTAAGTGATTCAGCGGCTTGAGTACTGTTTTCTGCCGGCTTGGGGGCCTTAAAGGAGACCACACTAGTCTTTAGAAGTGTGAAGTCGGCTTTGAGAAGTTCTTTACTGTGGTCTTTTTATTTCAGGTGGGGTGGGATGAGGACCTCCAGCGAGATTAGTTTGTGATCTGATCTCACCAGTGAGGGGTATACTTCCGGTGTTGAACATTGTGCTCCCATGTTCGTGATGATGAGATCAAGTATGTTTTCTCCTCTTGTGGGGATGGTGACTAGTTGTTCCATGGCATTTGAGTTTATGAATTCCAGGAACTTTTGGGCTAGGGTGTTTGGGCTTGAGTAGTGTTCCCAGTCTATATTAGGGTAATTGAAGTCACCTAGTATGATGGTGTTTGGTGATACATTTATCCCCTCTAGTGTTTTCAGGAAGGCCATGTGAGGTTCCTGAGTTTGTGAGGGTGGCCTGTAACATGCTACAATTTGCAGAGCAGTCTTGCCTATGGTTAATTGCACCTGGATGGTCTCCGATGCATCGTGCGTTGCCACCAGTCTTAAGGTGTGGGTGTCCTTGATGAATATGGATACCCCCCCTCCTTTCTTGGTATTGTCCGGATTTTGGGGCCGGAACGCATGATAAGAGGTAAAACCTGATAGTGCTGGGGTGCTCTCAGGAGCCTTGAACCAGGTTTCTGTCACTGCACAGACATCGATGTTCTCCATACTGAGAAGGGCCTCGAGTGCATGCATTTTGAGATTTAGACTTCTGGCATTGAGCAGCATTACCCTTAGTTTTTTTCCTTTTTTGTGTTCTAGGGTGGTAGGTTTAGAATTTGAGCCTTGCCTAAAAAAGGCACTATGGGGATGGCAAGAGCCTTTGCCAATATCCGGAATCCCAGGGGTGACAGCTGCAAGCCGTCCCTTGCGAAGCAGCGTGGCTTGTCCAGCATGTCATCCCAGGCAGACAGACATTGGATCCCCTTTGAATAATGGTGGTAATTTTTAAGGTAAAGGTAAAACTGTTGGCAACTATTGGCAACCATTTGCTTAAAAAGCCATTCATTGTCTGTGACTTTTTTTCTTGGGCATATCTGATATTCTTAGACTGCTTTTGCTTAAGATGGATCTGTTCTCAGTCATCGATCTTTTCCTGGAGATACTGTTTTTCCTTGTTTAGGAAGGTTTATAAGATTTCTAAGTCCTCATCTCAGGGCAGAGAGTCTTCTACATCAGAATGATTAACAGGATGTCAAGAGACTGAGGATCTGAAACATTCATACTGTTCAGGGGGGGGGGGGGTTGAGAGATCTTTAATTTGAAATGTTAAGTTTTGAATGACTTAAGTCATTGTGATGAAATGGTATATACAGGCCTACTCATTTTAGTCATGTAGTCCATACGTTGACGTCTGAAACAACTTCAAAAGGTTGACATATCAAACATTGACACAATACCACACATGTGCCAAGAAAGAACCTTGGCAAATGTACAATACCTGCTTATTATGTATACAAGCTCTGAGGTTGCACAATCCCCAGGGAAACAAAATATTTCCCTACACAAGGACTGTTGATCTCACACACCTGTCAACCATCTGCATATATCAGCGAAATGTAGATGTGTGTATGTGTATGCGTATGTTAATGTATGCATGTATGTATTTATTTCACATAGTTGCAGCTAAAGTTCACTCTAACTGAATCTTATTTTTCTTTCAAAAAATAAATACTTTGTTTCTGGCATTATATTACAGAAATAAAATGTGAACAAATGAATGGCAGAAAGGTAAGTGTTTTTTACTTTCTTCTAGGTGTAGTATGTTCTAACACTGCTCTCTCTGAACTTTAAGTTAACACTTTTTAATGGAGGTGTTCTATGTGTAGTAAACTGCAGTCTGTTATAAAATTGTTTATGTAACTCATTGATAAATGCAACATACCGTATTTTAATTATACGATTAAATTATAAAGACTGACAAATAAGACATTTTTCCTTATGTATCTGTTAAACTGCCTACAGAAATGCACTGCTAATATCGGTTTTAGTGATCTGTGGTAGAACTGCTTTCCTTTTCACATAAAAGCATCCCTGTCACATCCTGAACCACAACACCAGTTTTCTAAACTTTCTGTTTCCCAATCTCTACTAGCACAGTGCCCATATTTTTGAATAAATTTTGATGGCAACAGCAAGGGAGAATCCTTCACATGTACCTCTTAAGAAATATAACACATTTTAAAAGGATTATATTGAGTTCCCAATCCTAAAGACACCATGCAAGATAATTTCCTTTCAGTGGGGTGAACATTTTTACTAACTTATTCAATTGCCTTTCAATAAATAATTTATTTGACTGATTTTCAAGCATGTGTCAAACACAGATTAGCCTTCTTATTCACTACTCCTTGGTTTAAGCCTTTGCTGAATGTTTTACCTAATTCCATTCAGACTGTGTCCTTCTCTAAGCTCTGATGTTGTTTATGGTTGCCCATTATGATTTATCTGTCAGATTAATTTCAGGGGGACACTACTCAGCTATTTTCTGATTCACCCGTACATTTTCTCAGCTCTTGTATGTAAGTGTTATTTTTTCATTAGCTGTTCATTTAGCAGTGATTTAATTAGTTTTTCTGCCATCAGTATTATGATAAGTGGTCTGTAACCCAACCTTGTTTTGGATGCCGCTTCTTCGTGTACTGATGCTATTGTTCTATTTGGTGTGGAACACATAAGATTTTAGTAGATTGTTAACTAGAACTATTAGAGACACTGGATTCACTTCCTTTAGGTACTTCATGTAGTCTATCAAATGGCAAGGCAACATTGTTGAAGCCAGACTAATCAAAACCTTTAGTCTAAAATAATAATTTCCACTCTTATCAACAGTTTTATTCAGACACTACCACAGGGAACTTGCTATTTTCTCTGACCCAAGAAAGTCTCAGATGGTTCTAGTATACTGAGGGTTGCTATTGGTAGATCATATGGCCTCAACATTGTTTGCATTATACAAATGTAATTTCTATGATCTCTCTATTTAGCAGTTATTTAGAAATTCATCAGAGAAAAGCTGGCTTTGACAAGCTGGGCTTTATGGATATGGCCGAGGTATGTGACTTCTTCACTCTAAAATTGACACTCTGATGGCAGAGCTGTTTTATAAATGTTTCTGATCATTAAATCATATCCAGTATTACCATTTGAAAGAGTTTATGCCAGTATGTCTCCTATCTCTAGACATAGGGTTGGATTCCATAAAGTTTGCATAATTTGGCGGAGTGCATCACGTTCTGCACCAAAACTGTGAATAATCAAGTAATATGCAAATATGCCTCAGTATACGGAGAGTAACTCAACATAAAGCATATATAACCAGCAACGTCTATGCAACCTCAAGCAGTCATATCAAATCTGTATGCCAAGAAAAGTTGTTCATAAAGTGAGATATATATGTGCATTACCGATGTACATCTATGGAAATTATAAACGCTCAATGCAACTTACTGTGATATTTGAAAATTACTAAAGAAATAGAAATGTGCAAACATCTGTCTAGAAAGTAATAAATATTTATAAACAATTATGGATATCATCATAATTTGTATGTGGACATAAATATAATAACACTCATCAGAATTTGCAGACTGACTAATATAAAGTAATTAAGCAAAGCACAGCGTATTCATAGCCATAGCTAACAGTAGCTAACGATAAGTGTGGGATGTGTATAGAGAACACATGTAATGCACACACCCAAGGAAATAGGGTGATAGAAAATCAGATGCGGGGTGAGGATGAAGAAGAGGGGCACACAAGAGGTATGATGGAATAGAAAGGTCACAGGAAGAGATAACGGGGCCTGGACAATTTATTTTTTGGTGTGAATAGGTCCTGTTTTTTATTTTGTGAGAATAGAAGCAATGGGAAAAAACAAGGAAAGAGAAGAAGGGCAAAAGAGATGGTATAACCATATAACAAATATCACAAGAGATGACAGGCAAAGGTTGGAAATGCATATGAAGAAGAGGTAAGGTACACAGACAGCACACATACCGACTATGCAACATGGGTAAAGGAAAATTGACCAACAGGTTAGGGATGCATACCAGCCATTGTGCAATGCAAAAATACAGATGAAACAATGCAAACTCATTGTTGAGATGTTGTAACTGTGTGACAGTTATACCAGAATGGTAGGTATGAGTTGGAGAACACTAAACAGGGAGTGCAAACATCACAGTACACGGTGGATATACGGTAGTATGTGAGTTGCTGTCATCCTACCTAATAATTGACAGTAAAACACCCTCTAGGCTTGTCAGCATTGCAAGTGTAAGTGAAGCAGCAACAAGGATGAGCAAATGCAGACAAGTAAATGCAGAAGAAGACAAGTGGAAGGGAGACTAGAACCCACAACACTGCATGTAAAAGGCAAACAACCAAGCACAGTGCCAAACAGCAGTACTGCAGCAAAGCAAGTGTACACAACACAAACACAGGTGAAACAGGATCCATATATCAAAGACATATGCCATGTCAGAGGCAACACAGCTGGGTTATCAGGTAACCATTTCAATGTGTGACATGCAATGGAATAACATGAGTCAATCAGAAAGAAGTTTCCTCACACATGCACACTTCAGTGACAAGGAATATAATGTAAATGTTGACATGTGTGAGTAATGAAAGTTAAGGAATGTCAGACAGTGCATAGGCAGGAAGCATATAAATCCCTGGGTAATGCTCAGCACATAAGTACAACATGATCAATGACTGAATCAAATGAATTGCTACCATCTTGTGTGCGTATACTTTGTATGTGTATGATACTCAACATGGTGACACAAGGTAATACTATACTAATACAACTACATGACAATGATGATACTGTGCAGGAAGGTAAACATACACATAACAGATGCCATGTATATGTGAAATATGTAGGCCAAAGCTATAGGGGAGAAGGGAGAGGGACAACACAGGAACACATCAGTAAGAAAATGCCAGCAAGAGAAAGTAGTCATAGAATAAAGCAGGACAACCCTATCTAATAAGATATAGTGCACATGCATGTGTCCACAACAGAGGATGGACTGCAAGTCCTTGTAAGGTACATTGAAGCAAGTGGCCAACATACGACATATGGGCATAGTACATTGGCGATGGCTATAAATATGTTTGAATGTGCAACAGTTAAACAAGTGACATAGGTACACAACAAAAGTACTTTTGGTTATCACATGCACATGTATACCACCATACAAACATAGTACAACAGGTTCCACAATCACCGTTCCTGATATAAGTAGCACCAAACGTGTGGGACTGATCAAAGGATGGTCCTGTGAGGAAAAGTACTGCACAGAAAAAATAGAATAAGTGCATGTAACCAGTCACATATCACATGGGTGGTTGTGTGCCAATCATAATATGTTCATGCACATTTATATCCTTGTAAGTCAGTGCATATTTACTACAAATGCATACTCATGAACATTTATGGAAATCTGTGTATGCGTGTCATAATATAAGCAATTATCAAAAAGATTGGCTACTTCTGTAGGTGGATTGGACACTCTAAATTGGCCCTAGGAGTGAGTGCATGCATTTGTGTGCCTTCTGTGGAAGGTTACGAACCAGGCTGGCAACTCAACACCGTAAAACTCCACTGCCAATCATGAGCGGACAGCTGATCTGCTGTGGCGACCCCTAACTGGGAAAAAACAAAAGAAGAAGAAGATCAAAAAGATTGGCTATTGATGAATGCAAGATATGGGCAAACAAGGAAGTCAAGAATGATGCTGAAGAAAGCATCACCTTTGTATATTCACTAATGGACCACTGAATGCTAACACATTACGTTAAGGAAACATGCTCAAATATACTTGTCACAGTGATGTAATACAGCATGGCACAATATCTGTCAGTACATCTGTCACGCAAGGTCATTGTGCCAATGTGGCAGCATGAGGCAGCAATATTGCATAAATTACAAAATCAAGGATGTTATGTTGTTGAACAGACATAAGACAGCAACAATAAATACAGAAATGGGGGCAATGCATACACATGGATACCATGTGCAAATAAATACACCAGACCCACCTCACTGTATTATGTGAGAACAATGGATATAATATAGTATGTGAGTTGCTGTCATTCCATTTAAGTATATACCAGAACAGCACAAGCAGAACAACTGTATTTCACTTGCATTATGCTAATTGCAACAATCATATCTGTCACAGGGGCAAAGTGTATTTGACATAGTAATATTATGTTGCACTGCATGCATATGAGTACACACACACACACACACACACACACACACACACACACACACACACACACACACACACACACACACACACACAAAGAACTGAGGAGTACTCCCACCTGCCCAACTGGAGCAATGTATGCAGTAATTACAGCACAATCTTGTAAATCAAACTGGTCACTGCATGTGTAATTTGGTAATATGTGCCATACTGCAGCAGCTACATAAATCCACATGTGCAATGTACATTATGACATATGTCAAAAAAGCATGACAGCACTATGAGATGCCTGCACACTTGTGCCTATAACATAAATAGTTGGATATGGAAAACACCATGGTGGCAGCATTATATAAGTAGATCACACAGGCAATACTTATGGTCCTGTGGGACTACCTTGATGGGATTGAACATCATGAAATATCTCTCTAGTGATCTTCCATAAGGTGTTGAGCATGGACTGTGCCATGTCCTAGAAGAAGCTACCCAGCAGGTCCCATCTCTGCATCTGGAAGACATGTCATTGCATCCCAGATCTAGTTTCAAAATCATCTCCCTGGTGTGGTAGTGGATGTCTTCTATGATGAGCAGCAGAAACAATTGCAGGTGCAGGTCCTGGTCTATCATCATCATCATCATCATCATCACCCCATCATGGTCATCATCCTGGTCCTTGGAGTTGGAGTGGCCTGGCAGTGGTCTGGCACATCATCATCTTCAGTGTATGATGGGAGAGCCGCCACAGGACATGGCCTACATGTCCCATGCTCTGTCAAGGTTCAGCACAGGGATAAAACATTATACAAACATAATAGGTATTTCCCCAAAAGCAATGATTACATAACATATTATGCAAGCTTTCACAATTTACGTGTGGTAACTATCACATATGTGACATTACAGTACTGCATGACCTTATGCAACTGTAACACCGTATTTGATGAAAGGCCTGAATTCAGTCCATGTTGATATACAATATGGAGTGTAAAATACATCACAGTCATATAAAAAACAAGTCTGTAATGAAACACATTCAGATGTGCATCTATATAATGGTAAACACAATATATGATATACAATTAATATCATCAAAACATATGAGACAGGGACATGTGACTTGTTTACTCAAGATATATCACATTATAGTACATTTGTCATTGCAACCTGATTGTCAGAAGATATAGCTCGTTGGGTTAATTTATACTCTGTATAACAAAAAACACAAATTTATGATAATAGTAAGTGTACTGTCATGATCATGCAACATTCCCAATGTCCTAATATTCATATATTGATAATCTGAATAGAAGGCCATGTGTGGATCAGTATGGCCATCATACAGTGTCAGTATGTTACTGCAGTAACTTGCACGGCATGCAGTACCCATTGTGTCACACAAGATCCTGTTGATACGTGTTCATTTACTGAAATGTCAGCCATCAGTACACATGCAAACCAGACATGTGCATAGCACACAGAGCGATATACATCATTATATCCCAAGACAAGCATGCAACAATGACATGGCTCTTTACTCAAAAAAACTTGCTATACTATGTTCACAGTAACACTGACAGTGTACATTTGAGAATATACCTCGTGTTGTAACCTATTGCCATACAGCCCTTACAAACACAAACTCTATGAAAAACTCCTTACTTACATGGACAACTTTTTGTTACTCAGTGGGTGCTCACACATTTATATTGAGGTGTCCATATGCCAGTTAATTGTTTTTCACTAGAATGTATTTTATGTGTTAGTAATGTGTCATGTTGACATCCCGTGAATATAGCATGCCTATTCTAAAGATATTGTAAGAAGGACAAGCAGTGTTATGCTTAAAGGATACATGGACATGAGATAAACAATGCAGCATAGTTAATGGGTGACATCACAACACCATATAATTGGAATGGAATAGAAATGCTTAGAAAACTGGACAATGACCTGCTCAGCAACAGCATGTGACATCTATAATTTTTGTGTATAACACACACATTGCTGTCCCTTAACAAATGTATCATTGCCACTAACTACATTTGCATTATGCTTACAAATGAACCTGTGCAATTAAAACAATGTAATGAACACAGATCAGACATATGAGAAAAAACTTTAGTAGCTTGTGGAACAACATAGATAGCAATCTACCATCACGGGATAGTTACACAACATTGTAATACACGTGGAACTCAACTACATGTCTGGAAATGTCTGCCAACAGTATTCAGATTGCTAAGACAGTAGACACCCATGCAATAATAGAACAGACAGGCTGCACACAACATAACATTCAGTGAAAACTAGTACCACGCATACAAGTTAGCCACTACCTACTGTTCAAACAGCAATAACAGTACAAACCACTTATATATGAAACATTCCAGTTAAAATTACTATTACAGTTTCATACAGAAGTGGATCAGTTTGGTTGTGTCATCAAAAATCATATAAGCTCCAGTTATCAAAGTATCCTGTTGATAACTCTAAAGATGACATTTAACTTAAATTTAGAATGTTATTCACAATAAATCAGTTACAATTACACATACCTTGCAGATGCATCAAGGGTAGTCTGGCATTAACATTAGCATACCTGAAGGTCCAAAGAATACACATTTAAACATGAAGTTTTAATTACGTTATAAGTCTTTCTTTGGAAATAAATGTTGGCAGTAACAACCCATGCTTCTTTCCCTTAGCTGCTCATCAAGCCTGTGCATATGCTCTTTTCACAATGAATGCTTTTGGGCATAGTCTTCATCAGCTGAAAATAGGAAAGCAGGATATGTTACTACAATGAAAGGAGTGTGTCATATCATTGTATAATGGTTGCTATGTAGAACAACAAAACGGTGAAAAATAGTCCCCGGGATTCATGAAGCTCGGCGCAAGGCCGGCGTAAGGTCTGCACCGGCGGTGCAGTGAATAGCTGGTGCAGTAGCGCCATATGCATATTAATGAGAGTGCACCGCAACCACAGACACGTGCGTAGTGTACGTGAGCGAGCCCAGGTAGGATGCGTCTGGAGGCGTGTCTAAGCCGGCATGAGGTGAGCAACCTAATGTGCTGACAGCCACGGTCCGCCCATAATAGTAATGGCAGCAGCCAGGTCCCGTGCAGAATGAAACGCACGTAGAGTATGCAGCATAGTACCCGTCCCAAATAAATGGCGAAGCAAATACAAGCCACGAAGGCTTAAGTGTACCCATCCAAGGAGCAAAGGATACGCATATGACCGCGTTTGTCCCGCAATGCACCGTCAGTGGTTACACTCAGAGAAGGTGTACAGCAGCATGTCAGCGCGCCGCACCGACATAGGAGCAGCGACTAAGGTCACCACCTGTCCCACTTTGGGTGGGGCAGTCTCTCTATGGGCAGTTGTGTCCCGAAAAAACATATTAAAAATGGCAAATGTGCTAAGATTGTAGGACATAATGATATCCCGTATTTAATGTAATGGTAGCATGAATTGGTCATTTCTGTAACTGAAATACCTAAATGTCACAAGAAACAGAATAAGCAAGCAAATTGCCACAACAATAAGCTTTTACTTAGGCAAACAAGTGAAGTTCTATGCTATATACTGACCGTGTGTATGTGTCGGCCTGTAAAGTCATATGTGAGTCCCGGAAATATCCCAGCTTGGAAACTGGAAAAGGTGGCAACCCCAGTAGCGACATGGGCATGGTCACCAGGGTTACCAGCTGTCCCAATGTGCCATGGACAGTCCCTGATTGGACAGTTGTGTCCCTGCAACAATCGGAAAAATGGAAAATGACCTCTGATCCCCTGCCAAAAATATTGGCGCAATATACATGTAATAGTAGTATAAAACATATACATTTGTATATGAAACACATACATGGCATAAGAATATGAATAAGGAACCCAAATGCTTACAGAATAAGCTTATAGTATGGCAAACAAGTGAAGTTCTGTCAACTGCACTTGCCGTGGGTATGTGTAGTCCTGCAAATTCCGAAGTTTCCACATAACATGCCTCACTATGGGCATTGGAAAAGGTGCCAACCATAATGGTCACAAGCAGTTGTGAGAGTACATAGCCGGGTAGCTGTGTCGACATAACAACAGTAAGGAATCAAGGCACCTTAAACACAGGCAAACATGTGCATAGCAACATATCCCACACCCAGCAACGTCTCTGTCGCATACACTGGATGGCGTATGTTGAAGTGTAATATCCAGAAGCAGAACCCATGCATTCAGATGTAATACACAATAGCCTCATTGTACATGTCAGTCCCACCCATGTACACCTGTGCACCCTAACCTGCTAGCATCCGTGTGCAGCTATACACCCACACACAATGTGCATACCTGAAATGTGGTAAGATGTTTGTGTTAGGCAATGCCACGCCAAATACGTACCCCACATGTCACCAACCCACCTCAGGTACAGATATGTAAATGGCTGCATGTGAATGTGTCTGCAGAATGTGTACATCCCGCATGTGGTATGTACCCGTCGAAACCATATAGGTTTGCATACGACACGGTGCACATAACTGTACACATGTGGACAAGTCGGGTTGTTGAACCACCGCATCGATGTTTAGCTATGCAGTGAAGTCGATCACATATAGCGGAACACGTGCCTATCAAACAGGATGTCCTAACAGGGTGCTACAGGCAAGAAGGAAGGTGGGACATCACATGTGGAGAGTAGCGCGTTGCGACGGCCAAATACACACGGTCAAGGTAAGGACGGAACAACATGCATATGGCGGATGGATGTTGTTCGAAAAATATTTATAGAAACACATATGAAGTGCCAGGTTAGACTCGTAATACTAGTTAATGCATTGAATTGTACCGCATAATATGGCAGTAGAAGTAAGCCTGCATGTAATTGGTGAAGCTAAGCTGTAGTGTGATGGAATTCTGATCCTGGCAGTAACCAGTACAGCAGGCTTATGTCTGTCAGCATTAATTATCTGCTGGGTTACAGAACAATAAATGTATGTACATGCATAACATCACCCCTACCTCTGAGGAGGATGGCCTTGTGAGCTCAATCGAAGATAACAGTACAACTCCTTACCAGAGAGACAAAGCAGCGTATTAAGAAATTAACTGAGTACTGTATCGGAACAGTCTAGGGTCCTTGAAACAGTTACAATCACAGAAGGACAGTGTAATTGACAAGGTGCCTTGCAAGGCTGTGTTATTCTCATGGGAAAACATTTTAAAAGCACGACCCCAGCACCCACGTATGTATAGACTATTGTGGACCATAGTGATGGAAATGCCCTGTGACCGACCACGTCAGTAAGGTGGGCAAAAGCTGATTGTAAACACTATATAAAGAAACTGCTTACTGTATAGAGTCAGACAAAACTCTCATACTTGGACTGTATATGATTTAGCCTGCCTGTGTACACTACTAAAACTTTCTGAACCCGAGCCTCCTGTGTTATTGACTGTCACTTAGAAAAGCCTACTGATAACTACAGTCTGGTTTTAACAACTTATTTGACATTGTGATCCTTGTAATCCGGAATTCCCTTGGTAAGCTACAGGTCAGAGTGCATGGCTGGTTACACATCTACGCAGGAGAATTTGCCTAAATGGTTCTTCTTGAATGAAAAGACCTCCGACTGAATTGTTGTGTGTAAAGAGGCTGTTTACTGTCTGATCTGTGGCTGAAAAGCGGAAAACTGGATCCCAAGAAGAAATCGTGCAGCCTTAAACAGGAGGCTCAGGTAAAGAGTGTTTGCCTCTTTGTCTCTATTGTAGATCAGGGACCAGACTACATTGTGTTTCTGTTAACAGTTGTGATAGCGGGTCGAAGACCTATCCAAATACTGTTAAATCTGAACATAGGTCAGGGCAACACACAGCAGAGTAAATAGTCATTGTAGACACTACAGTGGATACAGGGAAGGAGACACCACGTGGTATGAGAGAAGGGTACGTAGCAGTCGGATATGGGAGATTATTGAAGAAACAGATCATGTGATCCGCGTTTGACGGGTGACGTGAAGTATATGCAATCGCAGAGAGCACATAATGTGAGTTATCCAGCAAAATGGGGTAATAAATACGACATTGATGGTATATTACACAAAATATCGTTACTGAAACATTGTAATCCCTGAAAATGTGATGCACATGTTCTACGGTAAACACCTGTTCCACCCTGAGAGGGACAGTCCCTCTTTGGCCAGTTGTGTCCTGCAAACAAACCGAACAAATGGCAAATGTCCTGATATCTCAGGACAAACATTTCCCAGATATATTTCAAAATGGTAGCATAAAACAGTAATTTTGTATCTGGAACAACAAAATATCATAATAAACAGAATAAGCAACTGAAATGCTACAACAATTGGTCGCTCTCCTGGCAAAAAGTGAAATCCTGTCCTATGTACTGGCCGTGGGTATGCTTTTACCTGGAAAATTACACGTTCCGAACACTAATGTCCCACATTGTGCATTTGAAAAGGTGGCAGCCCTAAGATGTGCAGGCGACAAAACAGCGACAATTGGGTATCCGTCATGCACATAGGTGGATTGAGGTAGTGAACTGAAGGGAACAGAACACTACAAATGTCAAAGCATCATACGTACACAGAGAAGATCATAATACAGTAGTACCGATAGCCCCCACAACACCCTACCACCTCGATACCACATCCAGGATATGAAGCGGAGGGCAGGCTAGTCCCCACACGTTATCCTGTGGCAACAGAGGTAGCACAATGACCAAATGTAACAGAAGCTATTGAAACCACATCCCTAACTCAGAACATACCTAGGGACACCCGAGTAAGAAGACAGTCACTAGAACAGAGTGAGGATATCTGTCAATTAATTGAAGTACGAACCCTCATGCAGGACAGGAAGGCCAGGACCCAACCCCTAGTGTATAGACCGTGGACACCAGAAGATATCTGTAAAGTCACAGAGGGAATTCCCCATCTACAAAGTAATCGCTATTCACCATGCAATACCCCTGTATCTTCTGATCGGAAAACAAAGGGGGAATGGTGGATGGTACAGTATGTACAAGCTGTAAATCATGTAATAATACTTAGGGTAGCGATGGTGCCAGACCCACACACTATATTCAATGCTATGAACACGCCACAGAAGTATCTTACCTTGGTACATATAAGCTATGCTTCCTTTGCAATACCTATACATCCAGATAGTCCGTATTGCTTTGTATGTACATTCAGGGTAACAGATACAGCCATGCCCGGCTATCGCGGGGATACTGTGAAAGTACGATATTCCCACAGGAGATGGCTAGCTACATTAACTCCACCCGGGGCCAGTCAAGTTCTACTTTATGTGGATGATACTCTGCTTGCGGCCCCTACCCAGCAGCAATGTATGGAAGATACAATAGCATTATTCAGATATTCAGCAGAACAGGGACATAAAGTAAGCAAGCATAAATTGCAACTACAGAGACTACAGGTCAAGTACCTGGGATATGTGGTATCCAAGTAGGGTAGAACATCACATTATGATAGGACGGTAGCAATTTCATAAGCACACAAGCCAACTAACAAGAAGGGAATGAAGTCCTGTCTGGGCCGACTAACATTTGTCAAAGCTGGCTACCAAACAATGCTTTGGAATCCGCTGTATTGTCTGCCTAAATCTTTAATACACCTATGGCAGCACAACACATACTACACTGGATTACAGTAGCAGAAACAGCTTTCTGCAGACTAGAACGATTGATAGCTTCAACATCTGTAGCAGGTCTCCTGAATAATCATAACACATGTTGTCAGACTGTAGATTGTAAGCGGAGATATATGACGTCAGTCTTGATGCAACAGCATGGAAGTAAGCAACGCTACATAGCTCACTACTCATTGCAGTTGGACACTGTGGCATGGTCAGTGCCACATTGTGTACAGGCAGTTGTTGTAGCACCCATGGCAGTACAGGCCCCGCCTTAATGTTACTAGACCACCCTCTCACTGTGAGAATGTGTCATGCAGTTGCGATCAGTCTGCTGCAAGAGAAGATAGCATTCCTGACCCATGCTAGACAATTGTCTTGTTTGACCATACCCCTGAGTCAACCTCATATGGTGATTGAACGTTGTACAACATGAAACCTATCAACGTCACGTCCGACACCTGTGTATGGCACACCACACAGTTGCCTATACGAAATGGATTAAATAACTACACACAGACATGATATCACTGATATACCCTTAGATGATGCAGAGGTGACAATTAATGTGTACGGATCATGTAGACAGAGTCCAACAGGAACGAATCAAGTAGGGTATGCAGTAGTTATTGATAATGAGATTGTAGATGGCCAAACCCTGCAGCATAACGTGTCTGCTCAAGCAGCAGAATAGATAGCTTTAACACGTGCTTGTACTGTAGTGGAAAACTGATGTGTGGACATATGTCCCGATAGTCAGTATGTTGTCTGTACAGTGCATGTTTATGAGCAGCAGTGGAAGAATAGCGGAATGATAACATCCACCGTAAACCGATTAATCATGCGAATTGATCTTGAATGCATTAGACTCCATTCAGTTACCCACTAAAGTAGGTAATTGTAAATGTGCAAGTCATAGAAAGCAACAGGATAACAGTAGGAAAGGTAAGGCATGAGCTCATGCATCTGCAAAACAAGCAGCCTCACAGTTGGAAAGTGTTTGTGTGAATGAGGAATGACAAACCTCAGACTGTTTAGATGTAGAAATTTTACAAACAATGCAAACATCAACTACGAAAGCAGAAAAGCCGACGTGGGTATAACGAGGAGCAATCCCTGAACATGGACTGCACATATCCACAGTGATAAAGCCAATATTAACGTCTAATGTATTCAGATATGCGGCTTTGTGGAGCCATGGCTAGAGACATGTCTCAACAGGGGGGACGGTACATTTGGTTAACAGAATACCCCTAACATACGGAATTACGAACCACATACAAACATCATGAGCAGCGTGTCACATTTGCAGTAGATATCATGCACAGGGAGCATTTACACCGAAGGGAGTGAGTTTACCTACACCACCATAACTGTTCCATTATTTGTATGGAGTTCATACATCTGAATAAATGTGAAGGGAACAAATACTGTTTAGTGATTACACATATATATAATCATAATGGGTAGAAGCATTCCCAACCATGAATCTCGATGCAGCAGCAGTGGCAAAGGTGCCAGTAAAATAAAGTATCCCTAGATCTGGCATGCTGTAAAGAAGCTACAGTGACAATAGAACACATGTAGTGAACCAGACAATCACGCAACCTGGGGGATTATTTTGTATTTCCATGAATGTAAATTGCATGTACAACCCACAGTCAGCATGACTGCTGGCGCCGTAAAGTGGGATCCCGAGAAATAAGTAGAGGAGGTTGGTGGGTGACATCCAGACGACTTACATGTGCTGTCTACCTCTAGCATTGCTGAGCATGACAACAGTTCCAAATGTAAAGTGCTGCACACACTTCGAAGTAGTATGTGGAATGGCATATCATGTGCCAGAGTGGAAAGCTGTCATGCCTGCAGAGCAGGAGGTCGATGGCTCATTAGCAGGTGACATGAGAGGATTGTTAACCAATAACACTGTTCTTCAGTTAAAGTCTTTTACAGATAAAGAGCAAACGAAGACGGACGCATAGCTGACACCAGTATCCTGTGTGTATGTCACTGTTATCCAAAGAACATTATTGGCAAGTGGAAAGTGTGAAGGTCTGTACCAGCTCCTGTTGGCAATGCCTACTGCAGTAAAGTTTGCAGAGAGGTCGTCCTGGGTCCACCTCACATCTTTCAAACTGGTAAAGGATATCAAGTCTGATTGACATCTTGTAGCTGATATACCATAGAGCCTGAATCACCCGGGCAAGACTGTATAACAATACAAAGCAACCCCAAAGACATTTATGTTTGCTGTCCTAATGGTTATACACCTATTAACCATGTTTGTGTTTACTTTACATTTGCTGGGACCTTACCTGCACATAACTACACGGATACAAATACTGATACGTGATGAACTGGCCACAGAGTGTCTTCCACACTTCAACCAATACCTAGGCATGACGTGTGTGCATATACAGACTATGAACACTTTAAATTGCTGTGTTTGTACTGCCATACCTACATCATATGGAGGACTTCTGATGCATGCTGTCCCCTTGGGGATAGATTGAGACTTGTGAATATTTACACTTTGATACAGGTTCTGTGAGATCACAGGACAACGTGGCACTGTACTTACCTGTTACACAAAAAGGAATTGTATGTTATCATAAACATGATACAGTTTCAGTTTGTGGGAGTATTTGTAACATAACTGTGTCTTACGAATGTCATATAACAGCCAAAGATCACAGTACTACTTGTAGCACCATTCATTATTTGTATTGAAACATCATGAGAACAATGTGGAAGGATGTGCAGAAACATCCTGAATTGTATAAACAGTCCTCTGTTAGAGACAGGGAAATGTTACATGCAGAGGTAACCCGCATCAGTAGTAAAGTAGAATATTGTTATGTTGTTTGTGGGAAAAAAGCATATCAATGGTTACCTGGGAATTGGTCCGGCAGTTGTTATTTGGGTTATCTGGCTCCAGTCACATGACATACTGCACAATTGCCTCTGGGTGCCCAACATCCTATAACACATATAGCTCAAGAACTGGGAACACAGTCGAAACCTAGTAATCCAGTGGGTGAAATGGAAGCTGTTCTGACATTCCAGTCTTCTGCAAGAGATAAAGGAATACCGAGTCATATGGACTTGTGTGACAGCGTCATAACCTGGGCTGGAACACTCCCAGCTTGTGGAGTAGTGAAATCAATCAGGGAACAGAGGAAGTTATCAAAACCTGTCGGAGGGATGATGAATGTGACTTTCCACTCTTGAACTTGTGACTGATGAACTGGATGCAATGAGAACTGTTGTGTCACAAATGTAATAGCCGCGACTGCACCGTGGCGCCGAGAATTGGTACGTGCGCGCTTATTAAAGAAGATTGCTGTGTCCAACTACCACATGAAAAGACCAAAATCAACGCCCACCTGGAGGTAATACAGCAGGTGTCATCCATGGCGGAACCAGGCCCAAACCCACTGACGAACCATTTCCACAAACCATTTGGTGGATGGGGTCAGTCATACTGAATATCATGATTGCCGTTTGTGTTGTTCTGCTCATATTGGGAGCATGTGTCTATTGCGGGATACTTTGCATGTAAGTATTAGTCAGGGACTCTGGCGACATATCTGTACCCGAGACTATGTATCAAGACCTGTAGTGGTATTTGTCAATAGAAAATGCAATCCTTCTTGAAATGTACAACAAAACACTTGCATAGATAAACGGTCCAGAGAGGAAGAGGCTAGGGAATGAAATAATGTTGTATATGTTTCTGGATAGAATAGAAGCAATCAAAGGAGGGAGAATGTTAGCAAAATACATATTTAAACATATATATGACGTGCAACTTTAGAAGCAAATAGTGTATAATGCATATTATTCTATCGTACAATATGGCAGTAGAGCTTATCATGCATGTAATTGCCTGTAGTGTAGCTGCAGTGTGATTGAACCCTGACCCTAGCAGTAACCAGTGCAGCAGGTGTATGTCATTCAGCATTAGTCATCTGCTCGGTTAGAGAATAATACATGTATGTACAGGTATATCTGTCATCCTTCCACTGAGGAGGATAGGCTTGTGAGCTGTAACACAGAGTACAGCTGCTCAGCAAAGAGACAAAGGAACCTAGTAGGAAATGGAGTGAGGACCGGATCTGAACAGTGTTGGAACCGTGACAGAGCAGAATTTACCAAGTACAGTCTAATTGAATATGTGGCTCACGGTTGTGCTATCCTCATGGGAAAACATTTAATAAGCATTGCCTGAGCACTGTTGTAGGAATACAACGTTGTGGACTCTAGCAATGTAAATGCCTTGTGACTGACCACATCATTAATGTTTGGCAAAGATGATAATATACACAATGCTCATACAGATGTAACATGTATAGAGTACAACAAATGTCTACACTTTTACTGCATAGTTCTTTGCCTCCTGCTGCACAGTAGTAAAACGTTATTAATCTCAGCTTCCTGTGTTATTGACTGTCATTTTGAAAATATGAATGAGTGTTACAGTTTGATTTAAACAACTTAATTGACAGATGTGTACGTTCTAGCATGGGAATAGGTCAAGCCAACCATCACAATGTCCATGTGTACCACATACAAACAGCCTGTAACACGCAGTAGTAGTGCATGAAGGCATACACGACTGTGGGAATAGTACAGGACATATGGCTGGTGCCAAGTGCAGATGCATGACACAAACCCCAGGATGGATGTCCCTGCAAAGAGGAACATGTGCCAACCACAACTCCCACAGATGTACCGGCAATAAAAACACATGGCAAACACACATAAACACTACTGTCCAACACACGACTGCAACGGAGCCTGGTCAAACACCAACATGAAGCATGCACAAACAGGGACTTGTGTAATGTTTGCCTTAACACCCCCCCATAGGCCAAAGAAGAATAGAATGGACATATGCATGTAATGTTGTGAAGGATGTGTGGTAGTCCTCAGTATCACAGTGTTAGGGACACAGATACACTGTCATCAACTGTGACGTATGTGCACTGTACACAGCATACCTGCATGTAATACAGAGGACAATCATGTGCCACAGAAATATACACTGGAGAAAGAGTATAGGGATAGACAATTGTAAATGTGACAAACTATGAATATAGGTTCATATGACCATAGGTACAGGGTAGGCCATCGTCCCAGGTTCAGCCATAACACTACACCATAGTTAGGATGACTTTGCCAACCTTCTGTGCTTCAGATAAAATACTCATGATTTTGCTGTACCTCCGTCAAGCAGTGATAATGATGTAATCCCTGGCATATACCTGCAATTCTCCATCCAATGGACAACATACCGAACAAGGCTAGGAAGGATCTCTGTCTCACATGTACTGTGATGTAGATCCGCAGCATTATGAGTGTCTGGGTGATATATGTGTCACTCAAACACATCCCATTAATGACCGTGACAAGGTAAATGTCACCTGCCCTAGTGGTTCTGGTGGATGCAGATACAGTAGGTGAAGCATACACATGACATATGGGTTGACATGGCCTCGTATGTCAGGCACAGGTCAACACTAAACAGCAGGTATGTGACGTAATGTGGCAGGGGTCCTACAAGTGGGGCAGCATTACACAAAATGATGTCATCCTGCATCTGTACAACAATTAACCTATGAGGGCTTCCCAGCTGCTGTAGGTGTATGGTCAGATACAGTCTGAATGGGGCAATGTAGTAAATCATAGGTGTAACACGTAATGGGTACAAGGAGACAATGACCTAGCCTGATGTAGATGTGAATCCCTGCACAAACAGGTGGGCAATGTAGAAGTCCCACACAACCACGATAGCAACGTGTGTGTTGAACGAATGGTGACCGACAAACTCTGTCCCCTGATCCCTGGTAATCACCCCTGTGCTGAGTGGACAGCCACCTATATGCTGGACAGGGGTGACCTAGTAGTTCTCCACAGGTATGATGTTGCATTACTTAGCATTCAGCTGTGGGACATGTCCCTGACAGCAGATATGCATATCTGGGAGGCCCCTCCAAAGGATATCTGTGTCAGATGTCCGTCCCACTATGGCACCTGTTTTGCAGTCATCTACAAACAATGTTGCCCACAAAACCCCTGTGTGCCTGTACCGTGGAAATGTAGATGTATGACAGGAGTGGACCCACGGAAGGGCCCCATGGGACACCACTTGCGACAGGCAGTAGGTCTGACATGCTGCCAGCAACTATGACAGTGTGGGTTGTGTCGCATAGACAGTTTCCAACACATTCTGTGATGTACGTGTCCACATCCCAGCCAATGGGTTTATCAACGATACTTGAGGGGGGTAATGTGATGAAGGCCTTTGCCAGGTCGAGGTAGGCTGTATGGACTGCAACACCCCCATCAATGGCCTCGGTGACTGTCCCGAAAATTTCACCCATGCTTTAAAGGCATGAACCGCCCCTGAACAAGACAAACCGTGTTGGATGCAAAGTATGTATGTCCCCTATGCAGTCATATAAGAGCCGCAGTATGATCCCTCCACATGTCTTTGCAGATAGGTCTCCTCATGGTATTGGGACAGTAATAACCAGGCCCAGTGGAGGCATTGGCCCTGTGACGTGGGACTACAGTTGCCGTGCGACACAACCTGGGTACCCTACCTGAGGTGAGGCTACAAAGAAATAGCTGTCCTAACTGTGGGTCTAATACCTCAATGAGATAGTGGAGTACACAGTGGGGTCACCAGCTGGTCTCATGGATGCTATGTCCACTACCCTGGAGAGAGCATGTCCCACCTGTGTGTCACAGAACATTTGTTGACCACAAACCGCTGGTACAGACATCTCCTCATGTGTGGGGGAGGGTGTGGAGATGTCCATACTGGACTTGTCAGCCTGTTTGTTGGCAATGTGTGCATGTTGAGTAAACTCCACCTCTTTGTGAACCCAGTCAGACCATATGTGGGAGTGACCTCCCAGGTGTTGAGCATAGCAACTGATGGTGGTATGATTGTCAGCCAGGTCCATGTAGGTATATCTGTGGAATGTGCCCTGGACCATGGCACGACAGTGTGTAACTCTACACATATGATGACCAAGGGTGTCATACCTCACAAGGTGTCTGCTCCACCTTGTAGTAGCCACCTCCACGTGTTGTACATCCTGTGTATGGCTGGGGTACACCACACTGGATGCTTGGCATTGGTACAATGAACCACAGTTGGTTAAGTGAATGCCAGGTTCATGCAGTCCTGTAGGTACTGGTAGATGGCAAATGTGATTGATGCAGTGGCTGCAGTAATGTCGACCACTGGCTCAGGGTCCTTAAAGGAGACCACAGTAGTGTGCAGAATTGTGTAGTCTGCCTCTGAGCAAGCAATGTGTATGGTACCTGGCAACACTCGCAGCAACGGATGCCAATAGCAGAAGCCAATGTCCAAATAACATAGATTAACTTCTGCATGATAATATGTCTTATCATACATGTATTGACACGTGTGTGATAATTACAATTGCAAATGGCCGGTAAGACTGGCCTAAAGTTCCCGTGATGTACACAGTCTGGAGGTGTTGTTCCGACAATAAAGTGGCAATACCACCCAATCGTGACCGCTGGGTATGAAAGTGGTTGCTAACCTGCAACATTGGATGTACACCATTGGGTTCTGGTGTGGGAAGACATGGTTCCTGTAGCACTACACAGTATGGGTAGACAAGCAGACATCCGCGATTGCTGAACACACAGCATCAGTGAAACCCACTGCTCACAAGGACACAGTCCGACAAGCTCTACACTTTACATATGCACAGTGGTGTCCATTGTAGGACCCAAAAATTGTGGAAAGAACAGAATAATGTCTTATTTCAATGCGCACCTGAACTCATTGTCGTCACAGGTACACATATGCACCGCAAGCGTGTTTAATGTTGCTGATAGCTGTCCATGTAATGCAGCACAGATGCACAGAAATACCCAGGGTACCGAGTCCATAGAACTGCGTCCACATCACAGTCCCGCACACATGACGGATGTGTAATGGGTACTGTCAATTGTTGCAGTCAAGGGATTCTGGGTATGTAGACTCTGGGCTCGGTGTTGTTTCGCGAGGCAATCCTTTGTCCCGCCCGTGGGAGGGATGTGGCGTAGCACCTGCCTTACTCTCCACTAATAATGCAAACCATCCACGGAGAATGCTAAATGCAGGTGTGGAATGTGTACAGCCCTATACTAGTGTCCAGTAGGCAATTCTCATGGATGGACACCGTATGGCCAAGATAGCACCCACAACTGCAAACCCGGTAAATTACATAGCAGCGTAAGGCATAACGGAGGAAATACACATAGGGACTACAGTTGACATTCCACATACAAAGCCGGACCGTCGTGCCAACACCGTACACAGCACTCAATCTGCCAGCAACAGAATGAGGAGCACCCGCTACCGTACAGCGGAACAGATGTGCGACCTGTGGAACACATACTAATGGCACACACACAACGTCAAGTAGGATATGTAAACTATGGCATTCCCACCTATGAAGACAACATGGTTAAATGAAAACATAGGTAATCAACAGGTTCCGGTGGTGTTATATTGGAAATATGGTGACGGATATGTCCCATTGGGATGTCTGAGGTTTATATGAAGCAGTTGCTAACCAGCATCTTTGGATGTATGTCATTTGTTCACAGTACTAAATCACCTGGTTATGTAGCACCATGTAGACTGGGTAGTGAAACAGACATCCCCGATTGGGGAACATACACCAGCAGTGAAAAGCACTGGGCAGGTGCACACAGTCCAGCAACATCTAACTTGACATATGCACATCGGTGTCCATTGTAGGACCCAAAAATTTTATTCATGGAATGCCTGCTAGCTTCCTGCATTACTCACGTGATCTCATTGTCGTCACCACGTCACAGGTACACATATGCACCGCAAGCGTGTTCAATGTTGATGATAGCTGTCCATGAAATGCAGCACACATGCACAGAAATACCCAGGGTGCCGTGTCCATAGAACTGCGTCCACATCACAGTCCCGCACATGAAGGATGTGTAATGGGTACTGTCGACTGTTGCAGTCAAGGGAGTCTGGGTATGTAGAATCTGGCCTCGGTGTTGTTTCGCAGGCAATCCTTTGTCGAGGCAAGTGGGAGGGATGTGCGCGTAGCACCTGCCTTACTCTCCGCTAATAATGCAAACCATCTACCGGAGATTGCAAAATGCAGGTGTGAAATGTGTACAGCCGTATACCAGTGTCCAGTAGGCAATTCACATGGATGGACAAGCGTATGACTAAGATGGCACCCATAACTGCAAACCCAGTGGAATTACACTGCCGTAGTAAGGCATTACACAAGTAATACACATAGGGACTACACTTGACATTCCCCATACAACAAACACAGACAACCAGCCGATGACGTCCAAAGCAAAGACGAGGTACTGTAGACACCGTCAGTGACCACTCAGAGCACACCAGTAATTAAATGCAGTCACCATAGTTTACTGAAGCTCTTTCGCCTGCTTCATAAGCAGACTTATTCAGAATACATACAATGCAGTCCAACCTACTACATGTAAAACCCTTAATTGGTCAGTAAATTAGATGTGCTAGGTATTACTTACATGCCTTAAAGGCAAACAAGCAAACAAACTTTACTTGGGTTACAGATTCCACACAGTGAGGACATCAGACATTGCTTTGAAAGGTACATTCTTCATAGAGAAATAGAAATATATGTATATATATGAAAGATGAACCAACATAATGTTTTCCAAATGTCTGACTGTGTAAGCTACATATATATGTTCTACGGACTGTGCCAATATATTAAAAGAACTGCAGACACCTAGTAATATAAATGAACCATAATATACACAGATAAACCGTATGGTTATGACTAATGTAAAATAGACCAACGAAATGTAAAGATTCACAATGTGGTAATGTAAATATTCATTTAGAAGGTTACTTAAATAAATCAATTCAGACATCCATGTCAAAATACTAACAGAAGGCCAGCGAGGTGCCTGCCCTCACATGTACTGGGATGTTGTTCCACAGCATAGTGAGTGTCTGGGTGATGAATCTGTCCCACCAACACGTTCTATTAATGACAGTGTCAAGGTGTACGTCACCTGCCCTTGTGGTTCTGAGGGATCTAACTTCTTTAGGTGAAGCATACTCATCAGATCTGGGTTCGACATGGCCTTGTATGCCAGGCACAGGTCACCTCTGTGCAAGTGGTATGCAACTGTATACATCTGTAATTCTTTCAGTTGGTCAGTATAACACATATTCCTGAGACCCTGCATCTGTTTGTCGATGAACTGTTGGTGCCTTTCCAGCTGCTGCAGGTGTCGGGTCACATACATTCTGAACGGGGCATTGTACCCAATCATAGGTCTAATGAGTGATGAGTACAAGGGGACAATGACCTCCCCTGATCTAGATGTGAATCCCTTCATGATGATGTGGGCAATGTGGAAGGTCTACCTAACTACGTTAGCAACGTGTGTGTCTAACGAACGGTTAACAACAACCCGGGTCCCCAGATCCCTGGTAACTCCCTCTGTGCTCAGTGGATTGCCACCTATATGATAGCTAGGGGTAACCTTGTTCTTCCTGAAGGGTATGACTATGCATTTCCTGGCATGTAGCTGTAGGCCATGTCTCGGGCACCACTTCTCCACATCTGTGAGGCACTCCTGAAGGATATCTGTGTCAGATGTGTGTCTGACTATGGCACCCAGTTTGCAGTCATCTGCAAACATTGTCACCCATAACCCCCCTGTGTTTGCTTGTACTTTGGAAACGTAGATGCTGAAAAATAGTGGACCCAGGACTGGGCCCCATGGGACGCCGCTTGTGACTGGCTGTGAGTATGACATGGCGCCAGCAACTATGACCATGTGTGTTCTGTGACTTAGCCAGTTTGCAACCCATATGGCGATGTATGGATATACGTTCAAGATGACGGGTTTATCACTGATACCCGAGGGGGGTATTGTGTCGAAGGCCTTTGCCAGGTTGAGGTAGGCTGTATGGACTGCTTTACCCTCATCAATGGCCTTGGTGACTGATCCTACAAAGTCAAACACGTGTAAAAGGCATGATCTGACTTTGACCAAGCTAAACTGGGTTGTATCCAAAGTATGCGAGTCCCCTATGTCTTTATCTATGAGTTCCATTATGATCCCTCTCCATGGTTTTGCAGATAAGGCTTGTCAAGCTAATGGGATGGTAATAACCAGGGTCAGTGGAGGCACCATCTATGTGAAGTGTGACTACAGTCGCCTTGTGCTACTACTCGGCACGTATCCTGAGGTGAGGCTAAGATTAAACAGCTGTCCTAAGTGTGGGTTTAATTCCCCATAGAGTTCATGGAGTACACAGCTGGGACACCATCTGGTCTCATGGATGCTGTGTTGACTGCCGTGGAGACAGCATTTCCCACCTGTGTGTTACAGATGTTCCAGGATCTACAAGTCTCAGGTATAGATAACTCTCCATGTGGGGGGGGGGGAAATGTTAGCACTGAACATGTCAGCCAGTATGCTGGCAATGTGTGTAGGTTCAGTCATCTTCACATCATTGCGAACCCGGTTTGAGCATATCTGGGAGTGTCCTCCCAGGTGTCCAACATAGCTAAACAAGGACTTATGAATGTCTGTTGAGTCCTTGTTAATTTCTCTGTTGAATTTCCCCTGGATGATTTCATGACAGCTTGTAGTTCTTCACATATAATGAGCAACGGTGTGTTACCTTACAAGTATTCCGCTTTAACTTGTACTATCTACCTCCTGTCGTTGTAGAGCTAGTTCATGGCTGGGGTCCACCAGACTGCATGCTTGTCTGTGGTACAAAGAGTCTCAGTTTTGTATGGGATTGCCTGATCCATGCAGTCCTGTAGGTGCTGGTGGAAGGCATATGTACGTGATTCAGCGGTTTGAGTGATGTTCACCACTGGCTCAGGGGCCTTAAAGGAGACCACAGTAGTGTTCAGAAGTGTGAAATAGGCTTTTGAGAAAGGCATATGTATGGTAACCGGCACCACTGTACACATGGAACATCATGGCAATACACCACGGCTGGATGTGGGTAATGCTGGACATACCCACGGCAGACGTGGCGCGTTCCCGAGTCCGATGCTCGAGGACCACACACATAGCCGGCCTCAGGCATAGGCCAAGTAGGCAGCCGTCTAGGGCGTTGCTCTACTCGGGGCACCTCTCCAGAGATTGTTTGGTGTAGGTAGACCAGGAGGGGGGTAACGGGTGATGTTGCGGTGGCAACTTCTGCCTAGGGCACCACTTAACCTAAGGCCACTCTTCCCGTGGGTAATACAGCAGTACCCACACCCAGACGCGGGTCATTGCTAGTATGGCATATCATCTATGGCAAGAAACCATATATTCCCAGACATAATGGCACAGCATAATGCCTGTCCGCCACCCAAACACAGACATACATCACCCGCGGCGGTGCGGACGTACTGCGCGAGATGTCCGTTATCAATGTCGACATTGTCTCGCTTTGTGAAACAAACTCCACATAGCGATTCAATACTAAACAGCGACGGAGAACCCGATGTCCCCGTGGCTGAGCTGTTCAACCTGTTCCTCCATGTTAAATGTGTGTAGCACAGCGGAACCGGCCCAAACCAAACAACGGACATGTCTGTGGCTCAGTGAAAGCCGTCACGCAATGGTAAACCCATGTAATATTGCGACACAGGTCATACATACCGAGGGTTAGTAATGGAAATAGGTACGTTCGACCAGACCGTGTGCAATTAGTATAACAAGATCTACAACGGGTACACCGCCAATCGATACACGGTTATGAATAATTGGGGGGGGTGACATGGTACCATAGACACGGACAAAACGTGCCCATGTGACTCATCTAACATTCGTACACGGTCAGGGCAGTTCCGTACACTGGGCGGACAAGACCAAACCCAAAGCACCACAGCAACACCCTGACAATCAAAGGCCTGTATGCGAGGGGATATAAGCACCTGTCATCTGAACATCCCTGCGGTCACGACATATGCATCCTGGGCCATGAGCGAGGGGGAATAAGGAATGTTTAACATGCAGTACCACACCTTTCCCAGCAGGAGAATGGATGCCTGTGACGTGCGTGACTGCGGGGGGGGGGATATGTAAATGTACTTAAGTACCATGGGTATGCATATTAATGACACCGAACAGCTAACGTGTAGTGGTCACAGTAACTGGCAAACGCGGAATGCAGTCACGCTTGAATTACGACTCTGGAACATATAGATTTGAACGTACGTAATGCACGCGTCCATGCTGCAAAGACTGTTACATGTATAAAGTTGTAAGTGCGTTCTGCACACGTCCGTCAACCGGATCAGACATATGTTACCGGAATAGTCACAACTAACACATAACACGTAACCACACAGACCCAGTAAACATTTATAAACAGAATACGGATATGCATGTGCGCCTGCGTAACCCACAATTAGGAAATGCGAGTGTGCGTGCGTGTGTGATCCACTGGAAACAGGGAAGGTTAAGGATGTGTCCTCCACTCATTTACATTCATAATTGTACAATATATGCTTAAATAGCACTTACTGATTCCATGCTTTGGAATCGTAATGCTACAATTATACACATTGATATAAAATATCCTGATCAACACACTACATTCTAAGGTTTACTCACAACAATTATCAACTATGTTTCAAGATACTGATTGTATTGACCGATATCGTATTTATATTAACACATTGTTGTCGTATTATTGTTTCCATGAAGTAATGTATGCAACACTGATTTGTATATGTCACGTCATAATCAAGACTTGTAGCACTGTCCACTTAACTATGAGCAGGTTTATTGATTATTTGACTTTAAACTGACTCTGAAGGAAGTGTATAAGGGACAACTATGTAATGCATTTCGTGCCCGACGATGCCCCATGTTAGTAGGTGAAAGTGCTCCGTACCGTTTGACTGTGGAGTCTATCGTTTTTGTCATTGTCTGTTTTGGCCGATATATGTTCAATAATGTCGTTTATGAAGATGGGCAGGACGCAAGGTTTGCTATATTTCCGCTTACTGGCACGTGGATATAGATAGGCCAAGTAATACATAATATGGGTAGTCAAGCAGACATCCACGATTGGGGAACATACAGCGGCAGTCAATACCACTGGCCAGATGGTGACAGTCCAACACGTTCTACACTTTACATATGCACATCGGTGTCCATTGTAGGACTCCAAAAATATATACGTTTACACCTTTACACGTCGATCGTCCAATCAGAGTACCAGCCGTGATTACGGCACAGCTAGACATATGCACCACCAGCGTGTTTAAGGTTGATGATACCTGTCCATGAAATGCAGGACATATGAACAGAAGTCCCCAGATTGTCGTGTCCATAGAAGTGCGTCCACATCCCAGTCCCGCACACATGAAGGATGTGTAATGCGCATCGTGGGGGTTGCAGCCATGGGATCCTGGGTATGCAAAATGGGGCTCGGTGTTGTTTGGCAGATAATCCGTTGTCCCGCCCCGTGGGAGGGCTGTGGGTATAGCATGTGCCTTACTCCCCACTAAGGATGCAAAGTATCCACTGCGTAATGCTAAAAGCAGGTGTAAAATGTGTTCAGCCCTACATCAGTGTCCAGTAGGCAATTCCCATGGATGGACAAGTGTACGACCAAGATGGCACCTATAACTGGACACCTGGTGGAATTACACAGCTGCGGTAAGGCATAACACAGGAAATACATTAGGGACTACAGTAGACACTCCCCATACAAAGTCAGACCGCCGTGCGAATACCAGCGTACACAGCACTCGATCTGCCAGCAACAACATGAGGATCACTCGCTTCCATAATGCGGAACAAATGGGCGACCTGTGGAACACATACTAATGGCATACTAACAACCTCAACTACGAAGGTCATACGATGTTTCAACACTAGCGTTCCCGCATATAACGAACATGCTTCAATGAATAAATAGGGTATGCATGTTCTGTCTGTTTTATATTGACATTACAGTGGCGTATATGTCCTACTGGGCCTTCTGAGGATTACTTAAAGCACCTGGCAACCTGCAGCATTACATCAATACCATTTGGGTTAATCGTAGTAGAACATGGGTTTTGTAGCACAACATAATATGTGTAGTCAAACAGACATCCGCGAGTGGGGAACATACAGCAGCGGTCACAACCACTGGCCAGATGGACACAGCCCAACATTTTCTACATTTTACATATGCACATATGTGTCCATTGTAGGACCCAAAGATTTCTCCTTTTGCAACGCCAACTGGGTGCAAGCGGAAGACCAAGATGAACTACAGCCGTGACTACGGCACAGCTACATATATGCACCGCCAGTGTGTTCAAGGTTGATGACAACTGTCCATGAAATGCGGGACATATGCACAGAAATCCACAGATTGTCGAGTCCACAGATGTGCGTCCACATCCCATTCCAGCACACATGGAGGATTTGCTATGGGTACTGTCGAGGGTTGCAGCCATGGGATCGTGGGTATGCAGAAATGGGTGTTGGAGATGATTGGCAGATGATCCATTGTCCCACCCCGTGGGAAGGATGTGGGTACAGAACATGCCTTACCACCCACCAATACTGACAATCATCCACCGGAGAATGCTACATGCAGCTGTGAAATGGGTACAGCCCTACACCAGTGTCCAGTAGACATTTCCCAAGGATGGACAAACGTACGGACAAGATGGCACCCATAATAGCAAGCCTGGTGCAATCACACAGCCGTAGTAAGGCATAACACAGGAAATACAGATGGAAACAACAGTAGACACACCCCGTAGACATCCATCCGGCCGCGAATCCCGGCGTACACAGCAGCCAAGGTGCTAGCAAGTATGTGGGGATCACCCGCTTTCACTCGGCGGAACATACGGGCGACCTGTGGAACACATATTAATGGCACACCAACAACGTCAACTAGGAAGGTCATACTATGGTTAAAATATGGCATTCCCACACATAAATAACATACTGTCATGAATAAATAGGTTCTACATGTACCGGCTGTGTTATAATGACAATACAGTGGCGGATAGTTCACAATGGTACCTCTGAGGATTACTTAAAGCAGTTGCCAACCTGCAGTACTACAGTAACACCATATGGGTAAATTGTGGAAGGACACGGGTTCCGTAGCACTACATAATATGGGTAGGCAGACAGACATCCAGGACTGGGGAACATACGGCAGTCAAACCCACTGGCCGAATGGACACAGTCCAACATGTTCTACACTTTACATATGCACATCGGTGTCCATTGCAGGACCCAAAAATTACTCCTTAAGTAAGTGTGGGCAGCATAGTGTGAACCGGAAGAGGTGACAGCCGTGACTACGGCACAGGTAGATATTTGCACCACAAGCGTCTTCAAGGGTGGTGACAACCGTCCATGAAATGCAGGACATATGAATAGGACTCCCCAGGCTGCTGCGTCCATACACGTGCGTTCACATCCCATTTCCGCACACATGAAGGGTGTGCAAGGGGTACTGTCGAGGGTTGCAGACATGGGATCGTGGGTATGCAAAAATGGGTGTCGGTGTGGATTGGCAGATGATTCGTTGTCCCGCCCCGTGTGCGGGATGTGGCCATGGCATATGCGTTACTCCGCAATAATAATGCCGATCATCCACCAGAAATGGAGAATGCAGCTGTGTAATGTTTACAGCCCGATACTAGTGTCCAGTAGGCAGTTCCCATGGATGGACAAACGTACGGCCAAGATGGCACCCATAGCTGCAAACCTGGGGGAATCCCACAGCTGTTGCAAGGCATAACCCAGGAAATACAGATAGGGACTACAGTAGACACTCCCCATTCAAAGCCAGAACGCTGGGCAGATACCGGCGTACACAGCACTCAATCTGCCAGCACATCAATGGGGATCACACGCTTCCATACAGTGGAACAGATGGGTCACCTGTGTAAACATACCAATGGCACAATCTCAACGTCTGCTGGGAATGACATACAATGGTCAAACTATGGCGTTGCCACCAATGAAAGACATCCTTCGGTGAATTAATAGGATTGATGTCAATAGACCATGGCAAACACCCAATGAACAGGAAAGACTTGCTGGCACCCTATGGCCACAAACCATGTCACACATAGGTAGATGGAACAGTCAACTTAAACATTTCGTCCACGACACGTCGCATATGGTATCCAAAGGTACTTCATAGACATGTATGCGCTATCACCCGTTGGCCCCGTGAGACTTACACATAACATGGAAGTATCTAGGCTTTAAATGTCCACCCTTACACTTCCATTTGTCACTTTCTATGCGAACAATGAACATGTAGCCACAGCATAGAAAGCACAGACGCACTGCTAACGAAACACACACATGTCAACATCACAGAAAGCATACTATGAACACATAGTACATGATATTGTACTATGAAACACAAACAAACCAGCAACCTGCAGCAAGAATAGTCCCCGTAGTTCGACACAACACAAGTCTTCGTAACATTTAAACAGTTTATTAAAACATGTAACGTTTACGTTGTTTCCACAACGTCTGCAGAAAAATGCAAAGTCTAAGAATGTTCACAATCAACAATGTGAGTCTTAACAAGATTTTAAATATCACACTGTTGGTTGTGAACAGTTTAAGAATTTGCTTTTTCAGATGAAGGCGAAAAGCAACGGAAACACACACACACACGGAAGGGACGGGAGATGAACCTACGCCTATCTACATGAACTCACTACAGTATGAAGCATTTACAGAACGCGCTACCGAGTTTACTGAAGAGAGCGCTGTCAGAGGCATACTTGTAGGCTGGTGACGTCACCCGCAAAACAATAGTTGGCAATAGCCAAGGTATGTGTTGCGGAGCGTCTTAAAGCATGTTCATTCGCAGAGGCAGCTGGGAACACACACACACACACACACACATGGAAGGGACGGGAGACGAACCTACGCCTATCTACGTGACCTTACTACAGTATGAAGCATTTACAGAACGCGCTACCGAGTTTACTGAAGTGAGCGCTGTCAGAGGCATACTTGTAGGCGGGTGACGTCACCCGCAAAACAATAGTTGGCAATAGCCAAGGTATGTGTTGCGGAGTGTCTTAAAGCATGTTCATTCGCAGAGGCAGCTGGGAACACACACACACACACACACACACACACACGGAAGGGACGGGAGACGAACCTACGCCTATCTACATGACCTTACTACAGTATGAAGCATTTACAGAACGCTACCGAGTTTACTGAAGTGAGCGCTGTCAGAGGCATACTTGTAGGCTGGTGACGTCACCCGCAAAACAATAGTTGGCAATAGCCAAGGTATGTGTTGCGGAGCGTCTTAAAGCATGTTCATTCGCAGAGGCAGCTGGGAACACACACACACACACACGGAAGGGACGGGAGACGAACCTACGCCTATCTACATGACCTTACTACAGTATGAAGCATTTACAGAACGCGCTACCGAGTTTACTGAAGTGAGCTGTCAGAGGCATACTTGTAGGCTGGTGATGTCACCCGAAAACAATAGTTGGCAATAGCCAAGGTATGTGTTGCGGAGCGTCTTAAAGCATGTTCATTCGCAGAGGCAGCTGGGAACACACACACACACACACACGGAAGGGACGGGAGACGAACCTACGCCTATCTACATGACCTTACTACAGTATGAAGCATTTACAGAACGCTACCGAGTTTACTGAAGTGAGCGCTGTCAGAGGCATACTTGTAGGCTGGTGACGTCACCCGCAAAACAATAGTTGGCAATAGCCAAGGTATGTGTTGCGGAGCGTCTTAAAGCATGTTCATTCGCAGAGGCAGCTGGGAACACACACACACACGGAAGGGACGGGAGACGAACCTACGCCTATCTACATGACCTTACTACAGTATGAAGCATTTACAGAACGCTACCGAGTTTACTGAAGTGAGCGCTGTCAGAGGCATACTTGTAGGCTGGTGACGTCACCCGCAAGACAATAGTTGGCAATAGCCAAGATTTGTGTTGCGGAGCGCCTAAAAGCATGTTCATTCGCAGAGGCAGCTGGAAACACACACACACAGACACACACACACACACACACACACACACACACGGAAGGGACGGGAGACGAACCTATGCCTATCTACATGAACACACTACAGTACGAAGCATTTACAGAACGCTACCAAGTTTACTGAGCAGAGCGCTGTCAGGAGGCATACCCCTACGTGGGTGGTATCATTTGCAGAGGCAATGCGCCCGATCGGGAGTTAGGTCAGAGTGCGCAGTCACGCAGCCTGTTACCATCCCAAGGTCGCAGTACAGTAACACGTTAGTGCTGCAGTCGGGAATACCAAGTAACTACTGATCAGTGCATCACTGCCTACTGGGCATGCTCAGACACTTAGACTCGGCACAGAGCAGACATGCATACACATGGTGCGACGGCATGGGTGGCGTAATGTGGACCGTCGTGTGTGTCCAGCCACACAACAGAAACCTGGCCATGCCACAGACGTGGCCATTGCGAAGGGAATACAGGCATGCACCCGGGGTATAACTGCAGTCGGCCGCGGTTTGCACTGTGCTGTGTGTCTATCTACACAGCTGCCTACTGGGCATGCTCAGACACTTAGAGTCGTCACAGAGCAGACATGCATACACATGGTGTGACGGCATGGGTGGCGGAATGTGGACCGTCGTGTGTGTCCAGCCACACAACAGCAACCCGGCCATGCCACAGACATGGCCGTTGCATCGGGGAATATCTAGGTGCAATTAACCATGTGTAGGACTGGCCTACAGTTTGTTGCATGCTACAGACAACCCTCCCAAACACAGGCTACCTGCACAAATGTCCTGAGGACACTGGTGAGTGGGCATGCTCTCACAACAGCACTGTATTGGGTGACATGAACCACCCATACATAGACTGGGAACATCAGCCATGGCACAACACACTACGCCACCGGTCACAGGTGTTCTCACACCTGGCCACTGTTAAACAGCCATGCACCATACATACTAGGGGGGGATGTCTGACAGTTCTGCCCATCACACATGGTGAGGATATGCCCCACACAGGATGTACAGCCCTCAATGGTGATGCCAGACCGTATAGTGGATCCACTGGTCATCCACATCCTGTAACCAACACCGCATGGGGACCTAAGTGATGACCTCTCCACAACAAACCACACACATCATACGACCGTGTGGTACCCTACAAGTCCTCCATGCCAGTGTTGAACCCAGGCCAGACCGGCAACCGCCTAACGAATGCATTCTCTGAGCACCCACATGCATGTCTGCAACAGGCAAACATGATAACATCAGGACCTTGTCCACCACAGGTAGGCACATGGTGTGGTGGACCCCAGCCACTGACTAGCTGTACATCAACAGTTGGAGCTAATACATGACAGAGCAATGTCAATACCAGGGAAACCATCTCCCATTCATAACCGCATCACCATACGGCCACACATACAATCATCCACGGCCGCCAGGGAGTGGTACTGCAGAGGGCACATGAGACAACCATAGGGCCTTCCATAACTGTGGTAAGGACATGGTTGGGGGCACACTGACTTGGCTGGAAATGGTCCAGAATGGTACAACGGTCACTGCACCCACAGACATTGTCTGCAAACCAGCGGACATCTTCCATGCATACATCCCACCCCCCCCAAGAGGGGACATATCCATCCCACCAGAGTGTAGCCTCCCAAACATCTCATATGGCCTGGAATGATCCCATATCTGTATGGCGGTTGACACAGCACCACTGGGCACTGATGGTGTCCCTGGCTGTGTGCTACCCATCCTCATTGAGGGCCTCGGCCCACACATGCGGCCACTGTGTCATGTTAGCCTTACTATGGGCTATGTCCCCAATGGACGTCATATGGCATCTGTGGTCCCACTATGCCAGGGTAGTGCTCTTATGGACTGTAGACAGCCACACCCTATCCGCTTGACAAGCCTTGTCTGCAAAGCTGTGGGAGGTCCATACAGGTGCCCATGGATACAGACAGCGGTGTACAGCCAATACCGAAACATACCCACAACAACATAGTCAAGGGCGGATCCTGCCTCCCAAACCTGCTCGTCCTGTCTGGAGTGGTCACCAAGGCCATTGATGGGGATACGTGGGTTTGCACACAGTACCATGACCTGGTGGGAGCGTTCAGAGCACACTACACATGGGACTCATGGAAAGGCTCGCCAGCATACATGTGTGGACATATGTCACCCGATGCTTCTCAGAAAGGTTGGAGGTCACACCACACAGGGTTGGTGTTCCTGGTGCCTTGTCACACTCATATCTGGTCTCCAGTGGAGGCCCACAGGACTCAGTCCTGGGCCCCCTGCCATATGGCATTCGACCTTCCAATGTGCATGCAATCATAGGGGGATTGTGGCAGACAAGGTATGCAGATGACTACTCACCGGCCACCATACCCAACACCCCATGTGACACGGACATCCACCTAGGGCGTCATAGACATGGATAACTGGTGCCAGAGCCATGGCCTGCTACTACATGCCAGAGAAGGTGCAGACCTACCCAGTGTGAAGGACATGTTCGGCCCAATGTCACATGTAGGTGGTAAGCCATTCCAGATGGTGGACATGTTCATGGAAATGGCTACGACACCTGTCGTTAACATCTGTCAACACACACAATGGCAATGTGGGTGTGAAGACATTCCACTGTGGCCTCCTGGTCTGGAAGGAATCGCATCGACATCAGGGGTGTTCATTGTACCCCTGTACACATCACACACCAGAGCAATGACTGCGTACATTGGCACATCTGGCCTGTAGCTAACCTGACGCCTGCAGCACTCGGGAGGGCCGCAAACGTTACACAAGGCGGGATGACGGTGCTAGGACATGTGTCACAAGCTGCACGACCAAGGGGACTCCGGCTGTAAACCTTCACAGCACATCTGCTCTGTGGTGATCTGTGCCTGGCATACACGGCCATGTCTGACCTGGGTGACATGGGCATATTCCACTTCCTAGGCTCCAGGCAAACACGGGCACAGAAGCGACTGTCACACACATCACCACAAAGATGAGTGTGACGTGCTGGGGGAACAGGGTCAATGGCCGGAGACCCCCTACAACATGTAGAGGAGTGCCAGCCCATGTGAAGGAAAGGCACTGATTGCCTTCGTCCAGGAGTAATAATGAGGTGTGGATGTGTGGATATAGTTATGCACCAGGCATCATCTGTGTGTCAGTGCTGGACGAGGGACTGGGGACTGATGGATGTGGCATCCCCATCCTGAGGGTGTTAGCAGCCACACACGGTCATGCTAGGTCCACACATGTCGAGGGCACATACCCTGTTATGTGCATGTGCCTATGTTCCTATGTAGGGGTCCATGCCGAGTGCAGGTACCTGTGCTATGCTGATGTTGCCAGACATGCCTGTGGGTACCCCACGACTACGCGTGGGGAACTAATTACAGTGCTCCCAGTAGGCACATGCAAGTACACCATCATTGTCATACGGGTTAACTGAACCAACATGGTGCTACACATGTAACCACCACACATACTGTGTACACAGATCAATGAATGCTGCACCTGTCCTGCATGGTATGTCTGCTGCATGATGTCAGTGCACAACCCACATCACATACACACCTGTCACCAGCCATACACACACACCACAACATACACATCACGTACTATGCGGACACAGGTATCACATACACCTCTCACTATCTTGTCCTCCCTGTGCATCAGAATATGTTTGCATAACCATGCACTGATGGTGTAGCTCACAGTTATGTGGCAGAGACTTCATCATATGCACAGGGTGATATGTGTGCCACAAGCATAGGCTGTACCAATGGATGACATCATGTGTGTGTGTAAGGGCCTGTGCATTGACTGGGCATGACTGTGTACATTGCATGTGGGTGTGGTGGAGCCCTACAGTCGTGTTTGCTGTGTGTGGGTTTGTGTGTACACAGTTCAGTAATCTGTGATGCCTACACGGGGTATGCTTGGCAGCCCCAGACTGTACAGTGCAGGTGTTATGGCTCACTGTGTCCGCCTGCCGCGACGTGACCCGGGCCTGCCTGGGGTCGCACGGGCACGACTGGGTGTAGGTACAGACAGTCCACTCTCCGATGTCACATGTCCGCTGGAAACGTGCCCACGCCGGGGCCATCCAGGGCCACGTCCACGTGGCCTGCTCTGTCCTGGTGTGGTCGGTGTAGTAGCAGCTGCACTGCTGCTGCTACCAGCACTGGGTGGGTGGGCATGGGAGGTGGCACGACACGCTGACCTGACCTGCACCAAGTGGTGTTGCTGGCCTACGCCCACGTGCCCTATGCCTCACCCCTACCTGGTGTTCCTGCACGGACAGCCCACGCTCAAGGATGGCCATGCCTCAGTCGAGGATACCAGCCATCTCACCCAATCTCCTATCCAGAACATCGGCAAGATGCTGTTGGGCATTCGCCAATGCCTGGATGTTGTCATTCAAGGAACGGATTGCAGACCTCTGCAGCCTCTGCCCTTCCTGGTTCTGCCATTCGGCACGTGCCTGCGCCGCCATTACAGTCTGGAACATGCGTCTGGTTATACCAGCTGCTGCACCCTGTACGGCAGGTGTATGTCTAGCGGTGCTCCCCTACGAGCAGCACCTGCCACATGCCTGCGTGGCACTGCACCAGTCATTACACTGGCAACATCGTGTGTACCCACACCTTCTGCAGCCACCACACATTCCTGCTCGATGCCAACAGACGCTGACTGACCGTCATCTATGGGCAACGGTGTTGGGGTATGTGTCGGCATCCGAACCGTGTTCAGGGATGAAGGGGACGTAAGTGTGATGTTATCCAATGGCACAGTGTGTGCCTGTGACGACCCTGCCTGTGCCTCATGCACATGGTCATCACCACTAGTATCTGTGGGGACACTAGCATCAGCTGGACCGCAGGAGGAACTCACCTACAGCACCTGTCAATACAAAGGCATACCGTCAGTTACAATACACACACACACACACACACACACACACACACACACACACACACACACACACACACACACACAGACATCATGCATGTGATATTGCAGGTGGCATGCAGCATTCACACACCACAGACCAGTGAATGTAGACCAGACATTCCTAGTGGCAGTATGCACACTGCCCTGGTGGGAACAGTACAACAGGCAGGTGTCTTTTAGTAGGCATGCAGTACACACATTCATGGTAGTTTGCATGCATCACCGTGATACACCGTGTGGCCACGGGCGAGTTGACAGTACACATGTCTGCCGACACTATGTCATGTACACCGCAAACATGTGTGGTATCATGTGGACATGTGACGATGGTGTCCCACCGCATGCACCACATCACAATGGCTGTCATGGTGCAGTGTTATGTGTACAGTCCACAGATACAATGTATGGTTAACAGGGATGTCTGTGCAGGTGCGGTTGGTGTGAGCTGTGTACATAGCTGTACAGTGTGGAGGCGGGCACTGTGCCACTGCACAGTAGCAGGACACAGTTATGTTTCTGTGTGATGCGTGACCTGGACGCATTACATTGCCATGTCTGTCAGTCAGTTAAGCCGCTCAGCAGCACGTATGTGGTGGATATTGGAGGCACCTGTAGTAGCTGTGGAGAGGCATTCCATGTCAGTGGTGTACTACATCGGATGTCCAGGGGGGCCACTACAGTGATGAGCCCACTATGTGTGTACAGGGTGCAACGGTGACTACCCACTGTGGATGTACTGTGTGGCAACATGCCTGTAGGTATCGACCATGGCCTTGTCTGTCTGGGTCATTGACAATTGTGTGTGGTGGACATTGTGCACATGGCCCTGTGGTGGCCCATGTGACATACAACCATAGTAGTGTAAGGTGTCACATTCCCTACAGATATGCAGACAGTGTGGATGTGTGCTATGTCGTGCATAGGTCATGTCATTCGGCCGTTAGTATTAGACCAGCACTCCTGTGATCAACCGTTCTGCCCCCACGGTCTCACCCTTTCTTAAAAGAAACCCTGGGTTATGTAATCTGAAGGGGTTGCATTGGTTAAGGTATTCATGGCCTTTGGTCTGAATGTGACATCTGGCACTAGCCTTACACTGTTGTTATTAATTGGGTGGTTTTGTTGTTGCACTCTTTTCTATTTATTTCCCATCTTTCTTTTCCTTTTGCCCTTTCTTCCCCTCCCCCTCCCCTCACCCCCCCTTTCCCTCTCTTCTTCCCCTTCTTTCCTTTTTTCCCCCCTTTCTTTCCCTCCCCCCCTTCCCTTCTTTCTCCTGCACCTCGATATGCTTTTTATTCTTGGGCTTTGATTACCAAACATGTACCTTTGATGTGGTCTTCATGCTAGATATATACACTTGATATTTGTATGTTCTGAGAAACACATTAACTATGCTGCTTTTTTCTTTATGATGAGGTTTAGATTTTAATGTATTAGGATAGATGGCTTTATTACGAGGCTAAGATGTGGGTCTATTTATGTATTTTTCCCCCTCCATTTTTGTTTTGTATTGGGGCTGTTGTTTTTTAGAAATGTTAGAAAGTCAAGATTTAAGACTTATAGAATAAGCAATAGTGAGAATTTTCTTTATTTACACATGAATTGTTTTTTTAAAAAAACTTTTTAAATTGCTAAATATCTAGTTAGTTTACTTCAATTATTGGTTTAAATAACATTTGGCAATGTTATATTTGTTTTATATGCTATGTTTGCTTAAGCGTGATCTTTTTAAATGCACTCAGGCTTTACTGAAGTAATTACGAACTGCTGTTCTGCAATTACTAGTTGTAAATTGGGGCGTTTGATACTATATAAGCAGTTGAATTAATTTTGTATACTATAACCTGATGAAGCGCACTTGTTTGGGTGCGTGAAAGCGCTTGTTCTTCTTCTTTTTATTAAATTATCGTTTTTACTCATCGTGGTGGTTCCAGTGATTTGTGTTCATATTCATGTCATGGTGTGACAATGTTGCAGCCAGACATCCACGTGCATGGGACATGGCATGTGCCATGTCACAACGTGTGCACCCGATGCAGGGGCATAGGTCACATTGGTAACACCTGTGCTCTGGCAAGATCACAGCTCACTATGTGGTACTGTGTGCATACTGCAGAGGCATACCGATGCATACTACACATGCAGCCATTGTGGAACACCTACACCATTGTATGCATAGCTGAATGCACGTGACACACCAATAGGCCGTGTGGTGTCATGCCACTCTACGCTAACGGTTGTATCTACTGTACATGGGTGGTGTGTGTGTCGGGTGGTGCAACCTGTATACCGTGACTGGGGCACACACAGGTGTGCATGTCATGCCTGGACACATGGGGAATATCAATACACCATATCATGCCTTTGACTAGCAACAGACTTACCTGCAACAGACCCTTGTGTTTGCGACACGCCAGACGTACCTGTAAAGGGATGACACAAAGGTATACACATTATCCATTACTATTGCCACAGTCAGCAGTGTGCATGTCACATCATGCGTCTGTGAGTTAGCATGTGCTATGCACATGTCTGCTAACACAACATAGCATACTGTAGTATGCGTCTTGTGTGGCCATATACCTGGCATGTATGGCTATATTATGTGTTGTACTATGACACCCACCCCCACGTCACTTATCATACAAACATGCAACCCTGACTTACCATGCAGCTCCAAGCTCATAGTTCGGGAGACACCCACCTCCACGATGGACACATGGGTTTCTGCGTGTTGTTCTGTGGGTGTCCCCAGACTGGCCAGGTGCTCCTCTGTGGCTGTGAGTGGGGGCTGGGTTGGTGGCCCACCACCTGTCCCACGTTGTTGTCTGGCGATTGCAGCGGCACGCTGTCTTGCATGCCGGATCAGGTCTGTGCAGTGCCTGCGGATCTGCTGATAAGTGCGGTTGTATCCGCCCAGGCTGTTCACCCTCCTGCACATCTCCTCCCACATCTCCTGTCGTTCCTGTGCCTGCTGTGGCACATGACTAAATAACATGTTATGATTACTATGGAGGTATGGTATGATCACCTCCTCCTCCTGTCGACTGAATGCAGGAAGCCGGGATCGTGGCATTATCTGTAAGACATAATGATGGTGGCAGGTCACATTTACACTGCTGTGCTGGCATACTGTTGGAGATACATTGCTATGACAAGTACGACATCTGCACAGTAATCTGTGAAAGGCATCGTGGCAGTGACACAGCCGATGTGTTGTCTTCACACCATTGAGCAGTGTGTGTCACATCATATCTGTTTGCCACCCCATCACACTGTACACGCACCATGTAGATGTTAGCCAGCTGTGGACATGTGTACCTGGCTGCACCTGTGTCCATATCACTGGCATAGGTCCCCATGTGACGTCGGTGCTGCTGTTCACCTGGACGCTGTGTATATGTCAGTACACATCACGTCTGTAGCCATTGTGAACGTCAGCAGTGGCACTGTACACATACACATGGACACCTGCACATGCATGTGTCGTGCCATGTACATCCACACAGCACTGTACGGGTGTTGGACAACTTGCCATAGCTCACCTGTGTTGCACATGTGATAGACATGGGGCAATGTGTAACCATGACACATTAGCAGGACAGGCCATGCATAGCATGTACACACACACATTGTCCAAAGCATCACACAGCACCTGTGACACCACAGGGTGCATCACCACCACATTACTGCTGTGTATGGTTGATAGTGAGAGTGCCTTTTGTCCATTGCACCATGTAGGACTGTGATAGCTCATGCAGCCTTGCTGGGCAGGTCTGCATGGTATGGCAGGGTATGCCACATACATGGCACTGGGTTGTGATCCACCTGGGGTTTACGATATTGGCAGGGTGGCTGTCCATTCCATATGTCAGTGCTATGTGTATATGGACATTCAACATGTCTATCGCCATGGTGTGGACACTGGCCTCAAGCGAGGTATGCTGCACGCTGCTTGCTGAGGGTGTGTCTGGTGCATGCAGGTATCACACATCCATGCATACACTGTAACCCTGGCAGGTGCTATGTGCTGGGATATTGATCAACACAGTGCTGTATGTGGACACACACCGCTATCCCGTGCACATGGATGGTTGCCTGCACTGATGTGGGTACCACATATGTGTACATCCAGTGCCTGCTGCCACCCCATGTCTGCTGCTGCACTACACACTGCCATCCCTCCCTCTGTGAATGTGGTGTTGGGCACAGCATAGGTATCCATGTATGGGGACAGGGATGTTCACATAGCAGGGTCACTGATGGTATCGTCGATCAGACCATATGCGTATGACGCACCCTCACACATATGACACATTCATATTGTTGTTCACAACGGTGACACAGCTATATTGCTATGCCGGAGACATTCACAGCCATACATACACAGATGCATACACGTCCATCTGTGGCATGGCCTGGACTATTGGTGTGGTTCGGCACATTACATGTTTGACTGCAGCTGGCACAGACCTACTGTGCACATGTCTACACGGTAAGCCTGTTCTACAGTAGGCATCTGTGATGTGCTGTGCACATGTCATATCTGCACATTTGGTTGGTGTCCATCGGTCCACGGGCCAGTGGTGGGACACACAGGGATGTTGCTGAACATATATGCATGCAACCCTGTACAGCTGTAACACTAGCCTCTCAGATGCTCATGTGTGGTGGACGTGAACACCGTACACACACATGTGGTTGTGGCCTGCCGCCCATACCCATCTCCTCCTGTGGGTTGCTATCATCCCACACACTCCTTGTATTGTATGTTCAGGCTATGGACCTATGTGGGGCATGTGTGCATGCAATACGATACTATATGCCTTTGCACCCATCACAGACAATGTCACACAGGTACACCAGCAGCCGTACACATCACAGCTTGTTGTCAGCACGACACATGTGGTACACACATAACACATCTCCTGTGGGACATGGTCATTTGTACGGGCATGTCCAGTAGTCACATACCACAGCTACCCCTACATGACGGCTATGCAGGACATGTGTGTGTACAGCTACTGTGACATGTACATGAGCAATGCCCCCCTACCTACATCACATGGTACTACCTGTGGAGTATGTGTGTCTGCATCCATGCTATGGCCATAGATGACAATTGTACATCAATATGTGCAACATACCTCATTGGGGGTGTCATGTGCACATGTTCCATGTGTCAATGCATTGTTTGTGTCTGTTGGGCGGTCAGTGTTGTGCATGGTTTACATGGCTGACATAGCGTACTGTGTCTGATTCCAGGTACTTCATTGGGCTACCAGCATTGTACATTTCTACAGCACATTCCAGCCATCATGTAGCCAGCTTAGATGACAGTGGGAGGTGTTCCGCCATGTGCACATATGTCACACAGTACGAGGGTGACTGACACACATTGTCAGGACTGGGTTCTGACTGCTGTGGATGTGTGTACTGGTGTTGACAACCATGACTGCACCAGATGGTGTCTTCTGGATGTGTAACATTCACAACACACACCTACATTCACATAGCAGCACATCGTCCACGACAATGGACATTCCTGCATGAACACTGTGTACGGTATGTCTGTATGACCACTGCATATATCACTGGTAGCCACCAGCATGGCTGCCTACAACAGCAGTGTGTATCCTGTGCAAACATGGGTTACACCAGTCACAACACACCTGTGTCAGATGGCCCTGTAGTGGGTGACAGTGCAGTTCCATACATCATGTAACAGTATACATCGTGCACCAGTATGTTGCAGACATGTGAACGGCTGTGCTAGTCGACATATGCACACATGACACATCACCTGGTACACCGTGTCTGCCTTGCCACCTGCTATTGTGACCACCCTGTGATGACATTGTACGGCCCACATGGACTGGGACATGTGATGGCTCAATGGTGAATTAACCCTCCAGGTGTGTGTCTAGCCAGGTGTCCAGTAGCCAGTGGTCTGCACGCAGGGATAGTGTACATTGGCCTACTCTGTCACTGGGACTGTTGACTATGGTCATACTGTAGTTATGCAGGCATGTGGTGTTTGTCCAGTCTGATAGTCGTGTTCAACCACACTACCGTGGCACACATGACCTGTGGACATCTGCCTAAGGTGTGCAGCCCACATGTACATCTTCACATGCTATGCTGCCTGTGCAGCGGTGTCACATGTCTGTCTCCGGCAGGGCTGTCACAGGTAGGCACAGCATGCAGTGATGTGTGACAATGCTTACACCCTCCACTGTGCTGTACACAAGCACTGCACACACAGTACAGCACACATGTCATTTATGTGCAGTGCCTGGGACCTGCCTCCATGCCCTACACGGCACACCTGCCAGTCCAGATTGTACGCAGATCATTCCTCCCAGGCACATACCTGGACTGCAACACACGCGGGTGGGTGGTTCCCACACCACACAGTGATTTACACACATACTGTATATTCCCAAGACACATTGCATCATAGGTAATCCATGTTCAGATACCCATGTTCGTGACCGCTACGCACATTGTGACACGCGACAGTGAATACACTGTACACCACAGGTTACATGCTGGTCGTGTTGGCATACTGTACATTGCACCTAGGACAGTTGCTACTGCTATGTATTGACAGCAACATTCCCTAGTATGGACTCCCATGTACCCACACATGCTTGGCCATGCAGTACGCATAGCTGGGTGACACATTACACGACACATACCATACCTACACTACCCTCAGCATGCACCAAACCTCCATGTGTCTGTGTGCTAGGCCTACACACATCCCCCCTCTGTTTGCTGAACATCCATGCTTCTCATCCCTGCTAGCCACACCCTAAACACACAACCATAGCAGCATGCATGGTACATACACTCTACAGCCGGTATTACCGACATCCACTGACAGAGGTAGTTGATGGCATGGCACCGGGTACGATGGACAGTCTACGTGCCTATGCCAACACTGATCACAGTGCACTTCTGCTACATTTACACACTGGTAGGGACCATGCTATTCCACACAGAGACATGGTGGTACTGGCCTTTTCACAGATGCCACAGTGGTATTCCTGTTCCATGCACACGTGCTGTATGGGCACATGTGCAGGCTGTTGCACGGTAGTTATGTTCACCTGTGTGTGGTGTGTCACTTGACAGTCATGGTGTGTTCTCATGGTGCATGACATACTCCACAGCTAGCTACCTACACATGACTGCCAGACATTGCAGTGTGGGCCCTCATGCAGTGTGGTGGTATGTCTCTGCTGTTTGACTACATCCACATTCAATGCAGCATACCACAGTCATGCAGGCATTGCCAACACAGATGTTGCTGGCATCGTGCCTGCCAATGGGATACCTACCAACAATACACACTCTCACTCACTACAGGGTTCCAATCCTTGGCTGGACATTGTATTAACCCTGTGGACACATACATAGTACTGCCATGCACATGTTATGTCCGGGAACACAGTCCCAATGTCACCTCCAATCGCCGTAGTTGTTGTATCCCACCAACCTGGCTGTTACATGTCTCTGCAGCAGCACACTGCATTGACTGCTAGCCCATTCATGTACGTTGTGTACCCTGACCACCACACTACCACATCTATCACACTACACATGGGTGGTACTGCATTGCACGTATGGGGCTGCATTTGTACACCCATGACTGGGCCATTTAGTATGGCACTGGGCCACATCTTGACATACATGCTTCACACACTCATTGACTACCTGCATGCCTTTACTGGCACCCTTGTTGGGCTTATGTGCGCCACAGCACACCACATCCCATGCTGGCCACCTGTCATACTATTGCATGGGTGGTTGGGGTGGTACAGAGGGTATCACATCAGACATGATCCGCTCTTTGCCCTTCAGCGCCATTCCACTTTATGCTATTGCCAATGTACACATCCAGCATCACATCATACCCTATGTCTCGGGATGTTACACCATGTTCCTCCTGTACAGGTCACACAGTGGTGCAGGCATATCATGCTAACTACAACAAGTCAGGGACATGTGACATTGCACAGTCCTCAGACATGTGGCCCCTCATGCTCAGTATTTGCATATGTACACTACCTGCTGTCACACAGTATTGTCCATGCCTACATATACCACATCTACGTACCTGGCAGCATTCTAGCTCATCCTACTCATATTGCTTACAACCATACAGGTGTCAGTGTGGCAGATATATCATGTAGATATCATTGCATCAGTTACATCACACATAGTGCATACACATCACCTTTGCATACTGACAGTCATGCGGTGTGTATCACATGGATACTGTCCGTATACAGGCATATCACGTTGTACATGGTTGATGTACACACACATGCCCCACATGGTGCTGTGGTTGCCATATTCCACCATGGCGTGGGTACACATGTGCAGGACCACGCATTTCTGGACCGTATGTCTAGCTGATACCTTGGGTGCCCTTGTACCTGTGCCATACACACATGTACACGCGGGCAGTGTTACAATAACACATGTGTGGTGTACCTTACACAATGGATACAACGTTACATGTCTCAGTATAGTCATGCTGTGATCTCTACCCGGCTCAGACAATTTACATATGCAAATGACAGTCATGTAACACATCTGTACTCACCTGCATGCCACTAACACAGGGGTGTAATCTACTCTGCCATGGGCCATGTTCTCCGCAGTACTGATGCATGTAGTACTCCTACATGGCGTTTGCAGTGGGCAGGGTGGGAGGAGCAGTCCTGCATGTGTGCACACATGCCACATTGCTCGGCCCGGGCGTCTGTGTGACATCCACAGACTGGACACACACCGTGCTGTGGGACATAGGTCCTGTGCACATCCCACAGGGCACACTGTGTCACTAGTCATGTGATAGCTCCCTTGCTGGTAGGGTGACACAGACCCATGGTACCACCACAGCGGACGTACTGTATAGACATACAGTTGACATCCACTTCTGCTGTTCAGTGGACACTACCATGGGGGGGTGTCACTGCTGTGTACATTGCACATGTGTTTACACACGGCCCTGCTGGACATCATTGTGGCACACATTGCACCTGCTACGGAACGTTTGGACATGGTTACTTGCTGTTCCCTCCATTTCGGGTACCTATTCTGCTACTACATTGTCCCATATGTGCAGGCCATACATATCTTGTTTATGTACATAACATTAGGCCATCCCTCCATCATGCATGCTATGCCTGTGATACTGTCTATGATTTCTGAACATATCCATCATGACAGCTTTGCATTACACATAATTGACATAGTCACCCCTACTGCGTGGGATACGTGCACGACGTGCGCACATTCCGTATGACAGCGACGGTATATGCCCATGCACATGTGTGCTGTGACACTATACATACATGTCCTGCTGTGGCACTTCATTGTTGGATATCCACTGCCAGCATCAGCGTGGGTGGTGGCATTGTTCTGTGTTTGAAATCCCTATGGCAGACCTGGGGTAGGGTTACCACCTGTCCCACTTTGCAAGGGACAGTCCCTCTTTGGGCAGTTGTGTCCTGACAAAACATATTACAAATGGCAAATGTCCTGAGATTGTAGGACATAATTATGTCCCATTTTTATGTAAGAGTTGCATAACATAGTTATTTATGTATGTAAATTCCTAAATGTTACAAGACACACAATAAGCAACTAAACTGCTACAAGACTACGCTTTTATTTAGGCAAAAGAGTAAAGTTCTACCCTTTGTACTGACCATGGGTATGTGTCCACCTGTAACATCTGATGTGTGTCCCGAAAATGTCCCACTTTGGCCATTTGAAAAGGTGGCAAGCCTAACCTGGGGTTATCCCGGGTGTGTACATGTTGTCCCACTGCTGTGCACACGTTGTCCACAGTCGTTGGTATGCTGCGCGGCTTAGCATTACATAACCAACTTTCACCACTCTCTGCCTGATGGACAGGTATCTTTACCTATACACACCGTTCACATACTGTACAGATTCGTCATACGTATCACGCGTTACACAACAGTACATCTCCTGGGTTCGACATACCTTTCCGGCCTTTGGTTCTGTATTTGTCAGTACTTGCTTGCTACTCCTTTTGTATTCGGTATTTGTTCAGTATGAACATACGGTTTGAATATCCAGGGAGTCTTCCTTATATTCGTCATCACCTGAGGCATGTGGGTTCATCACGCCAATAGCTGTTCCTCGGTGTGTACTTATGCGCATATCACCGGTGATCCCCCTCCATTCGTACCATACGCGTCGGCACTGGGCCATGGTTCATTCCTCGTGTGGCCGTTGGTTATTTGCAATACCTTCGTGAGGATGGTATGTATTGTATCATGTTTGTGTGACTGCATCCGCTATGTGTGGTGTCAGGTACATTTCGCTGTGGTGTTAGCCGTGGATTGTGTGTGTTGGGTATGGTATTCTGTTCGACATGTGGGTCTCCGTGTCCTGGCGGCATCTGTCGATGGCGTTGTGCATTCAGATGTGTAACATAGCTGTTATATTCCTGTACACAACGGATGCAAGGATGCATCAGCTGCTGCTAGTGTTTCCCACGCTTGTTGTGGGTATGCCGCTGTCATTGACTGCCTGTATGTTTTTGCTACGGTTTTAGCTGTTATCCCTTTGATATGTGCGATGGGGTATATCTGCGGATGTGGGTGATGGGTACGGGGTGTGGGTCTTGCATTTATACATACAAGATATGCTTGTGTGTGTGCTCCATCCCTGCTTGGGGAGCTGCAGGTTACCTGTCTGTTGTTCTGGGAATGTTTGTTTTGTTGATGTCGTGGGGTGTCGGTATCGCCTGCATGTGTGCTTCCTGCACGTATTCCTCCTTCACATCGGTTATATATCTGCGGATGTTCGTCCGTGCCTACTATCCATTGGCATTTTGTCACTGATAGTTACGGTGATTGTGGTCCTATACTTGGGACGGCCTGTATGCTACCGGTAGCCTCCTATTCGTGTGCCGCTTGCTTACTTAACGGTCGTGGAACACACAGCGGTATTTACGGACCGTAAGTGTTCACGATCGGTGCCGGATAGCACAGGCGTATTTTGGCCGTACATGCCTGATGCTGTGTAACGTTGCCGACGTCGCGTGTTGAGTCTACCTTATGGACGCCATACATACGGTCATGGTTTGTACATGCGTCCTTTGCATCTCCTGTTGGCTATGGCCCTGTGGTACATTCTGGGACATTTCCGCTTTGCATCGTTTTACGTCGCCACGCATAGCCACTGAGGAGATGTCAGTACTACTTTGTGGGTACTGCTGTACATACGCCTATGGTTCCTGTACTGTATGCCTACGCATGTTATTACACTCCGCCTGTGACATGTCATCTACATACACATTTTACAGTGGCACACACATTACACACACACAGCGGAACACACGACAACCTCACCTCACACATACACATATTGCCACCATGGCTCTCAACCTTCTATTTCCAAAATGAGGAACACACACATTAGTAATGTGGAACAAATGGGCATAATGTGGAACACATAGTAATGGCATAGTAACAACTTCAGCTAAGTAGGTCATAGGATGATTAAAATATGCTGATTTACTTACAGTGAAGAACCTTTAATGAATTACTATGATTAATTTCTATTTACCAGGATGTCATTTAAATACATTCCTAACAATGGATGTTTGACAGACATTTTCAATGTGGAACTTTGAGGAACTGCGAGGAACATGAACTGTTTTACACCCCAAATGAGGTACGTTCCTCATAATGACGTACACTTCACTGGTATGCTTGCCGCTTCGACCGACGGTTGAACACAATACCTACGTTGGCGCATCGCCGCGGCGGCGTGTATCTCCGCACTCATATCCTAGGGATATGACACGCACATATCCCGTTACTGTACCGTGGACTGGTGATCATCCTGACACGCGGTATGTATTGATGCAGGTTGACATTTCCATGGCTGGCGTTACCTGCTCTGCCCACCCTCCCGGATGATCGGGTTGTCGGTCACTATGTTTACTATGTGGAGATTTCGCATCTTACTTATCTGTGAACTTGCATCCCTGGGTTCCATATTACCCTGTTGTACTTTATATCTGTGTATGCGTACATATATTTCTACATGTGTACTGATATCTATTTCCGTATCTGTGTATGCACATAAGTACATATGTGGTCGACTTGCGGCGATAGTGGCAGCATACGGCTATGCCGTGTGCTGTAGAACCGGCGTGCGGTGAGGTGTTGGCGTTCCATGCTCTGCTGGCTATTGGGTGTGCAGTGTTTGGGCGGTGCCTTTGTTGGAGTCACACATAGGTCCGGCCATACGGTACACATTACGGGTGGACATGTTTGTGTGGCGTCCATTTCACTGTGTGTGCAGGTAAGGGGGTGTCAGTCCATGGGGCCTACACTGTCAAAGTATGTGCTATGCGTTCCCTCTTTGCCAGGGCATAGGCATATTGGGCACGCCTCCGTCTACCTACTGGGGCTGGCACAGCGTGTTCATGGCGCTGAACGCCCTGTGCCTGTGCTTGCCTTGGCAGTTGTGGCGGGCTTGGTGGCCCTACACCATTATGTCCCTGCAGCAGCTGTTTCCGCAGAATCATATTGTGTAGCATACAACATACTATGAATATGTGGGCACATGTGCCTGGAGAGTACTGCAAGGCTCCACCGGATGTATCCAAGCACCAGAACCGTGATTTCAAAATCCCAAACACATGCTCTATGATTATTCTGGTTTGTGCGTGTGCCTCATTATGGCGTTCTTGCATGTGTGTGTGTGCATTTCTGATGGGTGTCATCAGCCACGGCTCCAGTGCATAGCCAGCATCCCCACAAGGTGACCTTGTGTGATGTCCCCCCTGGCGAATACCTGATACAGCTGTGAGGCATGCCAGATATGGGAGTCGTGGAAGCTTCCAGGGCTGCCAGCACACACATCCATGATAATGCCCTGCGCATTGCACATGACCTGGCAATTGATGGAGGGTATCCCTTGCGGTTTATGTAGCGTGTACCCTGCTCCCCGGGCGGTGACTTGATTTCTATGTGCGTACAGTCGATCGCACCCAGTACCTCCGGGTATTGTGCCACACGGTGGAAGCGGCGCATATTGCTAGCCAACTCCTCCTGAGATCTGGGGAAGTTTATATACTCATGGGCATGTCGTAACATGGCATCCAGGAACTGGTGTAGTACCCTAGATGCTGATGCCTGTGAGATACCCATTATATCCCCGGTTGGCCTTTGAAAGGTACCTGTGGCCAGTATTCGCAAGCTCACACATACCTTTGTGTCCACTGGGATGGGCTCCCCTCTGTTGTCTCTTGTTCTCAGGCGTGGCCGGCACAGCTCCACTATTTGCTGTAACGTGTCCCTGTCCACCCTGTAGCGCTCTACTATCTCCAGGTCTTGCAGCCCCTGGTAGGTCACCCTTGGTCTGAACACTCTCCTTCTCCTGTGAGGCCTACGGTAGTTGTCGGCACCGCCCTCCGCAACTCCGTCTGTCTCTGCCACATACCTATGCATCACGGCCACTGCGGCACCCACCATATACATATTAAAAGTTCCCCGTGTGTTTACACCCTACGGTGCGGCGTTTGGGAAATCGCACTGTGTGTTGTGTGCATTCACACTTTATACTGTTGTGCTGTATACCCGGTGATGTCATTGGGTGTGTCTGTGCAGCCGTATCCATGGATTATTTTCGGTGTTTTACAGTTGCAACTGCAACGGTATTGCCTTTAGTGTTGCATTACAGTTGCCTGCATTGGCTTAGCTTTGCATCTTACATTACTGCATCCTGCAGGCACATGGCATATGATGCATTTTATCTGCAGCCGCAGTTATGCTACCTCTGTACTTGGCTGTGCTATTTCGGTTCTTTGTTCTTTGCATTTCTACTACATCCCCTACTATCTTTGCATTCATATGCCTCCCTTTCCCGTTATGCAGGAGTCTGCATACAGAGTTGTCGGCTGCCGCCGTTTGCCCTTCCTGGATTGATTTGTGTTGATTGCTCATTACGGCTCCAATTACACTGCTTCCGCATTTCCTCATATTCTCCGCATTACCTTCCTATATCCATGGCTGTTGACGGGGAGGCCGTCACATGACTGTGTTGGGGAACATAGTCATCCTCGTGCACATGCATCTGTCGCGGCGCATTATGTACTCTCAGCGCATCTATTTCCTCACACGCCGGTCCTGCTGCTGTGATGTGCATTGTACAGCCCATGTTTGCTGGCCTCCAATATGCTTCCTCCTACAGTGGCACACCCCTCTGCGATTGACATGTATCTCGTGTAGGCCACTCCTCGGTGTAGTACCGCGCCGTTTGCTCCATCCTTACACCGGCGCCAGCTTTGCGATTCACTATTATCTGCCTCATTTGCATGGCATTGACTGCTAATACATGGTTACAGCGCCGAACACTGCCACCACTCCTTGACAACCCTTGCTCTGGGGTTGGGCTTTCCATACATACTATGGTGTGTGGTGGCTGTACAGCTGATGTGTATTATACAGCTCTTTTAGGACATTGTCATATTATTTCATTGCTTTGCACCTTCTGTACACATATCCGGGGGTTCTGCTGTGGTTTGTACCTGCATGACATTTTTGTCATTATTTACAGTTTGTGCATGTTTTCTTTGGACATTTTCGGTGCCTTTCGCCTTTGGCATATTGCACCTGTATGATACCTGACGTTGACAGCCTTCCGTTACTCCTTGGTCATGTTTGGGTAAATGTAAACCGTTTTTTTCGGTTTACATTGCCGTGCCCTTACGCTACGCATGCCCCACTTCGTGAATCGCTATTTGCCTTCATTTGCATGGTGCAATACCGCACACAGTGTGATTAGCATACCTACGCCGGGGGCGGCGCAGGTCCGGCGCACGCCGGTAGTGCACGTGGGATTGCTTCATACCTGAATCGCTCGGTGGCCATATTTGGCTTTATAACGCCGACGCTATGCTGGCGCCTGGCGCAAGGTTCATGAATCCCGGGGAGTGACTATTATGTGCTATCGAACCTTGACGTGCAACACACAGCAGTAATAACCAGCTATAACACATAGATTTATAGAGTCATAGATTGTTACTAGGCTAATGACCTATGGGCCTTTCTTAACTTAGCCAAAAAAAAAGGCACAAGAAGAAGTCTCTAACCTCTGAGTTACAAGGCTACATATAACTTGCTCATAGGTAAATAGTAGACTTGTTGTTTTTGTAAGTCATTTTAAGCCTAACCAATTTCTTAAAAGGTGAGAATTAAACTCTGCACCTTGTGTTTATTAGGTAAACTCTTTAATCATTAAGTGAACCCTGAACCCCCCCCTCCCCGAGCATCAAGGTTCCAAGTGTCATAGTTTGCAAAAAAACATGAGACTGTACTTGAAATACATAACTACACATTAAGAGAATTACTGCTCATCTGTGGTATTTAATACATAGGTTCATAGGTTCATGCTAGGCTATCTGCCCTAGGGCATTTATAAGCCTAGCCAGAGTGTGTTTGGCTTTCGCCACCCATTTTAAATTAATTTTGCTATGCCCTTTTTCGAGGTTAGTATACTGTGCCTCTGTCTAACAGTGACACAGAAGTGATACCCGGGGTAAACCTACTATCTCCCATCCACTCATCAAGATTCCTCTTGAAGAGAGTCAATGAGGGACTCCGCCTAACCTGGACTGGGATTTTATTCCAGAGTGAAGGGAGCCTCTGGGTTATGAATCTGTCCCTCCAGCATGTCCTATTTATTTCAGTGCTGAGGTTCAAGTCTCTCGAGCGCATAGCTCGATGGGATTTGGATTTTCTGCGGTGCAGCATGTCCATTAATTCCGGGTTGGACATGGCTTTATACGTCAGGCACAGATCGCCTCTGAGCAGGCGGTATGCCACTGAGTAGAGCTGGAGTTTCTTTAACCGGGCAGCATATGGCATCTGTTTGAGCCCTTTGATCCTCTTGGTGAGGTACTTTTGGAGTCTTTCCAGTTGCTGCAGGTGTCTGGTAAGGTACATCCCAAAAGGGGCATTGTACTCAATTATGGGCCTGATGAGGGATGAGTAAAGAGGCACGATGACCTCCCCTGATCTAGATGTGAATCCCTTCATGATTAGGTGGGCTATATAAAATGTTTTTCTAACCACTTTGGCCACATGGTTGTCAAATGAGAGATTGCTATCATCTTGGGTCCCCAGGTCTCTAATTACTTCTTCCATGCTTAATGGATTACCACCTATGTGGTAATTTGTGGGCACTTTGTTTTTGCCAAAGGGGATGACTATACACTTCTTGGCGTTTAGCTTGAGGCCATGGCTCTGGCACCAGTTGTCTGTTTCTATGAGGCCCTTTTGGAGGATGCTTGTGTCAGCTGGAGAGTCGATTATAGCGCCCAGTTTGCAGTCATCATAAACGTAATTTAGGTAGGAGGGCATTCAATGTTACAGACGAATGGGTTGTAACAAAATATTGTGTAATTCAAAATATATAGGTAACATGTATTTATTATTCAGCATTTATGCATACAGCCTTATTGACAGAAGTGTGACATTTCTAGAAACGTTGGAGATAACAGAGATAACTGTAGTCATCCATGGCCTAAGTGCTACAGTTGTCAATGTACCATGCAAACGCTAGATGTGTAAAAAGCTGTACTGCATAACTTACCAACAAAGTGTAGATCTCCCATGTCTGTTGTTAAATAAGAAATATAGAACTGGCAAAATATCGTCCAAAATAGTCTTGATTGGTATTCAAACCCATACATATTCATAAAACATTCATACTGACCTATTGCTAAACCACTTGCATGAATGGGCATTAAAAAATGCTTTATTGTTGTAATAATGACAAAATATGCATTTTTCCACATTATAACATTAGCATGTATCAACATACTGAGTTTAACTGTCATAGTTTACAAAATAAACTTCAGAACATACTTTTGGAAATAAGCAATCCATTAATGGCATTTGTGCACAAATGTGCAGTTCTATAACACACATCTCCACAGACAGTGGTAAACCTACAGCCAGAAGACGGAGTATGAATTACAGCTACACACTTCCAGTATTTGCATTTTGTTTTACTGACTCCAACATATTTCACTCACGCTGACAAGCATTGTCTTACATTCACGAGAGTGAATAGAACAAACATGGATATTACAATTATGTTGTAGTTTCTATAATGTAGTGCTCACTAATGTATGTATTACTCAACATTCACACATTCAGACATACAGAAGTATACTGTGTAATGCTTTCATAATGGCGGCATGCATAGTCCTTTTCGGCTTAAGTGCTATAGGCATCAGCGAACCACGGCCAGGCTAGATGCATAAAAAGCTGTACTGTATAAGTTGCCAAACAACCATAGGTGTTCCCATATGAGATATGGAACATTACCTAAATAACCGACAATATTTTCAAAAATAGATTATAGTGGGATTTAAACCCACACATAGGGGCATAAAAACTCAATACTGATTACAAAAGCAGAATTTATGGAGTATCAGTAACAATTATATGCATGAGGTCCGTATGAATGTACAATCATAATCAAAGATCCTTCACAAACTGTACACTAGTCCAGTATAGTTGCAGATAACCTCAGAATGTGATGAAACGGTAATGGTAAATTAAATGAGTGTAATTTAAATTCCTACATTTTCATTAATATTATCAATACAGATACCCTTAAAATGCACTTAATACAGTTGCAGAAAGAAATATGGTTACCAAATACATTTATGATAATGTGGATGTTAAGCTGTGGATTACAGAACGTACTGTAAACATCTGCTGGCTGGTGTTAGACTTCTGTGACCTTCCGGTGAAGATCCTCGGTGTCTCTCCAGTGTAGGTCTGTAGGTCACAATAGCAGTGGCAGATCTGCATGTCATTCTTTTAGTTCCTAGTCTGTCTCTGGTGCTCCTTAGCAATCCAGTTCCAGATGTCAATAATCACAAAGTTCCTGGGGAATGCTTTCAATTTCTGCTCATGTCCAAGAGAAACAGTGAGCATCTGGGTGGTTTCCTCCTCGGTCCATTTTGGCACCTGGACATGCTGAAGCCCCCTCTTGGTTGACATCCTCAATATTTCTGTTGATACTGGTACAAAAATGCCTTGAAAAAAATGCTAATCGAGGTCCCACTCATTTTGCAGGTAGCAATGGTATGAGCAGTACATGTAACAATACGACATTTTTAAATTGTCGCACATAGGTTGGTAGCAGACAAACGATGGGCATTGGGGACATGGTACAGATATTCCCATTTAATGATACCTACTGGGTAGTTCGGCTGAGCGGGTTGTTGAATCTGTAATGATCGACACCTAAGCTTCGAACTTGCAAAATCGTGAACGGCCATTTAAGCAAATTCTTTCCTCGAGAAAGAATTCAGTAGGCCATCCGCAAACAAAATAGAATTTTCAACCTAAATAAAGGGGGAGCTTCACCCCCCCACACCCCCCCAACTAAATATACCAACTCCGAGATCACTCCACATTGCCGAAAGGGAAAATCCCTGATAACGGCCAAGTGACTTCTTTCCCGAGGAAAGAATTTGCTTAAATGACCATTCAAGATTTTGCAAGTTCGATGCTTAGGTGTTACCAATACAGATTCGACATCCTAAGCTGTCAGTGAACTAATATAGACCCGAGCTGAGCACCCTATAGTTATGCTGAGCTATTGGTCAATGCCCTGATTTTCAAGAACTTTTGCAGACTTGCAGAAATGAAATTCCAAAACCTTGAATGTTAATTATATATGATGCAAATGGTACGTAAAGCTGTGTGCGCATAACTGAACTCACTTTAAGGTATAGCTGATGTACAACTAGCTTCAAAGGTAAGCCGTCACCTGCTGGCATTGTTGTAGTAGAACATACCTATGTTATCATTAATCTGTATAAATCACGTTATACACGTTGCCAGTCATTTTTTATAGGTTCATAGGTAAGTACTAGATTAGCTGCCCTCATGGACCACTTTAACCCTAGCCAAGTTCCCTTTCAAAGGTGAAAATCAAAGACTGTAACTTGTGTCTGTGAGGTAAACACCTTAACCATTATGCCAACCCTCAGTGCAGGAAATGTATGCAACTTGTATGCATTACAGTCTATCTGTGACATAAAGGAGGGAGTAGAATTTAACAATATACATACAGATGGGTACATGTCCATTAGTGACAAGAAGATTTCCCCATATGCACTTCCATAGATAAAAAAGAAACAGCCCCAGTGAATTATTGATATGGATGGAATGAAAATATATCCGTAATTATTTCTGATTAGCCTGTAATGTCTGTGGTACGTTTACAGAAATTGATTATTTCCTTGAGTTTCATGCTCACTGATTAGTTTACGGATAGTCTCTGCTAGTAAATCTGAAAGAGACAACATTAGGATGGCTTTGAATAGTCACTATTTGTTGTGTTGATATGCAGCCATGAGTGCATAGCAGTTCATTTTGATATGCTGATTTTTGTCTTCCATATTTCTGTATGATTTGCACTGTGTGTTGTATACCATATAATTACATTAACATTTGTCATGTTGTGTGACATTGACTGCTGTTGAATATGTCAGGCATCTGACATTCTTGGTGTGCACATGGCCATTCTGTTTAGATGTGCATGTAACTGTGGCAGCACCATTGCTATAAGGCTCTGCTTGTGGCACATTGATTATGTGTTTGTTATTTGTTGTGATAGCTGCTAACGCAGGTTCAAATCCTAAATGTGACTTATACAAAATCTTTTCATGGACTGGTAGATGTGGTGATGTAGTTACTCCTTATGGAATATATATTCAGACATGTTTTTCATTTTTATTCTGATTATCTGTACATAACAGTGATATATGTGAAAGGAATTGTTTTGCATAAAATGGCAGTGTAAATGAGAGGTGAGCAATTAAATTGACAAATGCTTGTAACATTATCATATCAATCTGTGGGCCCCTGTATAAAGTCTAACATATGCATATTAATTATCCTGTCTTCAAGATATCGATCAGAGCTAGGGGGGACATTTTTTCATACAGAGAGAATAAAATTATAATTGAGGCAATGCACCAGCATGGCTGCAACCTTCTTGGATGGGTGGACAATGCTGTCTGGAGAAATGAGGTGTGGACGGACCATGCAAACATGATCAGTGGTGTGGGTAGTTGCAATAAATCCAGGGAGGCCTATCAGCATTGTTGTTCTGACATGATTTTCCATGCAGCCAACAGACTACACCACTATGACAGGGCAAAGAATGTTACTGAAGGAGGGCAAACTTTGCCTCCCATGGATGAGATAATGGTGTTTCTGGCCTCGTATCATACCATCAGTTGAGATCATCTGATACCCAGAGAAGTATTGAAGTAGGTGTACCAGGATATACAGGTATGTCCTAACTTCCAAAAACTGCAGCATACACCATTTCTCATTAATGAACATTATTTCACAGTTGCTATGGTATTGTGTGTTATAGAGATAGAATCATGCTGTGAATATAGAAATACACTTAATGTGGATGCACTACACAAGTGTTATAGCTTATCTTACCAACAAAGTACATTCATAACACTCCCAGCAACGTGTATGATTTTTTTTAATTACATAGGTCCCTCAACATCTGCACAGCAGAACACGTCAAGTACATGTTTCCATATACTGTTAGTGTGATCCATAGCTTTCTGTGCCTCTACCACCTGTAATGACTGTAGAGTATAATTACATTTTGAGGTTTGTGTGCCATTTTATACTACATATACATCATCGCAAGACATGAGCCTTGAAGCTGCACATACAGAGAGGCCAGGTAAGGTTGTCTATCTTGTTGATATTGTGCAGAAGATTTTAGTACACCTGTGATCTAAGATATTAATGTTGCCTTGTTCCATACACAGGTACATCTGGATGACATCTACACCATTTATTACATAAGTGTCTCCACATCCTGTTAGTCTGATACATATTTATTCTATGCTTCTACCTCCAGTCATGACTGCAGAGCACACCCACATGTTGCTGTTTGAGTGCCTTTTTTTTACTAGAGGATCCAGCTTATGACAGATGACATGCTTACCAAACAGGAAAGATGTACCTGGTAAGGCACTGAATCTGTTTTCTACATTATACTATTGATAATTACATCTATGCCCTGTAATGACTACCCTGTTCTTGTTCACCTGCATAGGACACCTGAAATCTACACATCATCCTTGCCCATCTGGTTTATGTCTGTGTTATCTCCTGTGTGTTATACCTCAGGTGGAATGCTACATGATGCCTGGTATATCCTTAATGATGATGTCTGCATGTCTAACTTTTCACATGACAGTGACATTTTAACCCTCGGCTCTGTCAGTGGAGTCACAGGAGGACACGTCGGGTAGGTTTTAGTGTTTGTATTAACCTCATCTGTCATATTTGTTTGATATGAAACTTACATGTCATATCTCTGTTATATGTGATCCCTGAACCATTCACAGCCGCACTGTCCAGGTAAGTCCATATCATCATTAGCATTGTAGTCCCATATTTCATTAATAAGTTGCACCTTTTGATTTCTGTGAAGCTATGTGATGTGCAGTCTGTCTCTTCTTGCAGGATGTCTAATGATCCTGAGGTGGGATGTCATGTGCCTAACTATGATAGATCAGTCTACGACACACAGGCCACTGAACTGGTTTTATTGTCCAGCCTGGAAGGGACAGTCTTGTGGATTATGAAGTAGGCTCATATATGGAGGAGAATGTGGCTGGACATTCTGATCACGTGAGGATATCAGATGATGGACATGATGATGATTGTGACCCACTGTCCCATGTAGAGTCTGGTAATAATGGTTAATCTTTCCGATGATAGACTGATAGTGCCCATCGGACTACAAGTAAAAGTGTAACTGATATGCATGGACATGTGTCAGAGGGTGTCTTCCTACTATTGCAGGGAAATGAATGTTTACAACAAAGTCATGGATCTGACTTTTGTACACTCGTCCTGCCACTGATCATGTAACACAGCAGCTGCTTGTTGCTACATGAAGGTCAGGTGGACAGATGTGGAGAGATCATGGCAGCATTGGTTGCACAGCATGACAGTGTGGTATCTGTTTCATACTCTCTTGAAAGCCTTTTTATGGTGGTGCTAGAGAAATGCTGTAGTATAAACCAGGTGTTATATGCCCTAACTATATTAAGTAGTTTACCTCCAGTACAGAGAGATACTAACCCCCCCCATTAGACCCACACATGGCCCTTGGACATCAATGTCTGTGCTGCAATGTGCATGTACATCTGCTGTAGGGCACTCACCTGTGAGCCCAGCAGTCATATCCAGACTGTCACATTACAGTCTTACTCCTACCCACATTGTTTCCCAACATGCTAGTGTGACCACATCCAGCTTCTCTATAGACACAGTGGGACAATGTTTCTGGACATGGTAGGGACAACCAGGACAGTGGTGTAAGCTGTCAGCATGGGTATCTCAGACTCTGTTAGAGTAACACTGACAGATGATCCAATGTGTGTCCTGTTATGTCATTCTGACCCTTTGGCAATGATGACTGCTGTACTGACCACTGACTAATTAATCTGCTGGTAGTGTTTCACCTAAAAGGCCAGGTGGTACAGTGCTTAAGGTGTATGCCTTTCAACCACCAGGTACAAGGTTTGATTCTCACCACTAGAAAGAGCTTTACAGATTGAAGATGTGCATTTTTTCAAATGTCTGATGCCACAGGGATTTTGTGATCATTTATCTGACCCAGGAGACCAGCTTCAAGCTGTGACATGTATTACTTCTTTGTCATTGGTATATGTTTGTGCAGTTATTGATGACAGTAATGCTATATGTAATGTGATGATTTTATGTTTTCATCACTTGTTGTGGGCATATAGCAGATATTTACATGGCTAAGAATTTTATCATTGTAATCCAGAATTAATTGCTGCATTACACATTTCCTTGTTGTCTTCAAATTCTACATGCACAAGTATGCCTTTGTATGCATACCCTTGTTACTTATGGCATTTTAATATGGTACTGCACATGCCTGACCCTCAGCACTCACTGCATTTCTGTGTACCTATTTTCATTTTCAGTCACCATACTGACATATACTTCCCATGTGTGCCTTCCTATATCTGACTGATTCTGCACATACATATGTTGCTGTATCCCCAACATTGATGCATGTACCATGTATGTTGTGTACTCACAGTCATTGAGGCCCTGCATGTTTGCACATATTATTACCTGCAAATGAGTCATGCTGTGTCAATAAACTGTGCATTACAACATTGACTTCTGTGACATTACATATCAGGTATGGGATGTGATGCTTGCTCATATTTATTTTCTTTTTGGCCAGTCCCTGGGATGTTTATAATTACTCATGCTGCTGTAAGAGTTTTACTGTGCGTATCACACAATGCTATGTGTAATGCATCACTATTTGTGTACAGCCCCTGGTTTTGGGAATGTATTGGCTGATACATTCCATACACGTCATGGACCTAGATTTCTTGTGATAGTGGTTGTTTGATGTCTATAGTTCCATGCTATTTATCTGAATGATACCTGCTGTTGTGCACACCTCCTGCATCCCACACATTTGCCTGTGTGTTCTTCTTTGGTGATGTACTTTGCAGAGAGTCTTCCTGCTCTGATGTTTCCTCTGAGTGTTGTATACATGTTCTTACTGCTATACCTTATGCTTCTGTTACTTATAATGTTCAATGTGGACAACTAATAGTATCTTTCCATCAGTGTGATCTGTGCTGCTGTTGTGGGGTAATACATGAACATCACTCTTTAAACTGTGTGCATTTGTAAGCATGGCTTGTCATAACTCAGAGGTATGTTTCAAATGCTGCCATGTTATTTGAGCTAGGGCATATGGCCACATCCTCCACAACCCACACCGTATGTCTTCTTTGCTGCTTTCATATTGTGCAGCATGACACACATGGTAACTATCTGTGATATCTATTTTGATGTGTTTTGTAGTGCACTCTATATGTGTCCAGACATCTGATGTTTCAGCATGCCAAACACGCATATGATGGTGTTTTGTGTTATGGTGTGTGCTCTGTTGTATGCATCTTTGCCAAGACTCTGCACTACTTGATTCTGAAGATGCCTTTTTAGCTGTAATGCTAGGTGAAAGTGCTTAGACAACTGTGTGTCTGTTTGTTTCAACTCAAGGTGTGAATTCAGTGGAATAAAAGACCATCCTTTCATTTTGAGCTTTGGGCTGCAGTTTTATTTTATTTGGGTTTAAGGAGGGAGAGTGGTGTTTGGTTCTTGGCTTTGAAAAGCCCTGGTTCCTGTGATATGGAGCAGTCTAAATCACTTGAGTTGCTGATCGATGAATTAACTGTGGTGGTCAGAGAGTTATCAGTGGATTTGAGAGGTACTGCTGTAATGAAAACACACCAACAGCAAGTACACAATAAATTTCTTTGACATTGCACACTCCACCACCTGGTTTTATAAATTTGGGAGCAACGAATGTTAATTCAGCATCCCTACCAGTGAATGCACTAAATGGATTATTCCAGGCACCATCTTTATGTGTGAATGAGCCACAACTGAACCAACGAATGGAAATGGGGTCTCTCAAGTTGCAGATGATGTTTCTTGAACGTTTAAACAGGAGATACAAATCCCAAGGATGTGGCGCATGGGAGATACGTTTCCACCATTTATAGGAAGCTCACATACTCAAATGCATTCTTGCATTTTTGACAGGTTTCACCCCCTCCCCCAGAAAAAAGCAGTAGTCAAAGGACAATTTGTCAGAGCTGCAAGGATGGTGTCTAATTTTGATTCCTGACTTGGGGAATGTAGTCTTTTGAAAGACATGTTCATAAAGAGGGACTACCCTGCAGCTTTTGTACAGGAAATTAAAAAAGAAGTTGTGGTTAAGAGACAACTGGGTATTTACTCACCCATTTTGGTTGGAAATTTGATAAACCCTCAAAGCTGTTCTGTTACTAGTAATTCTACATTCAACAGGAAAGGAAATGGGACAGAAGTAACTAAAATGTTAGTTTTAGACTGACTTTATTACCAGATATTCTGTTGACCAAAAAAAATTCAAGAAATCTTACAAAAGAACTGGGGTATTCTAATGCGGGATGGTGAGGTTAGAGGTAAAGTTAGCACAAGACCTTCTATTGTGTGTAGAAGGGGAAGTAACATTAAAAATTTGGTGGAAAGACCTATAATCAAAGTTGACAATGCCCAAGTTGTGTGTATGTACCAATGTGGAATGTGCCATTTTTGTAAATTCGTTTATTTGGGGGAACTGTTTAAAATTAATGGTTTCAGCTTTAGGATAAAAGGACATTACAACCTTAACAGTACCGGGGTAGTTTATGGGGCATTGTGTCAGTCATGTCCTGCCTTTTACATTGGCAAGACGGAGCGGATGCTTAAGTAATGCATCTATGAACATAATTATGACATACGGGTAAAAAAAAAACTAGAAATGCACTTTATAGGCACATCCTGGAATTTCCTGAACATTATTTTAAATTCATTGTGATTGAGCAGGTCAAATGAAATAAAAGGGGTGGACCTTTGCAGTTGTTTCTGGAAAACCGGGAACTTTACTGGATATTAAGCTTAAATGCTGTGGGTTTTCCTGGTTTAAATGAACTAGCATCTATTGGTTGTGTATTAAAAATGAAGGCACAACTTACATAGATTTGGTTATTATGGTTCTTCACATAATGATATATATATACATATTCATGGTTTTAAAGTTTTAATTTTATGTGTTTTAAGATGTTGTATAATGTGATTTATTTTCCTTTTTTCTTTTGCACATTTACTGTTGATTTTAATCAGTTAATTAGTTAATTAGTTAATCAACTTGGGAGTGCATCATGTGATATGGGAAGGACTTTTAAACCTGGCTTTTCAGTTCATTTGTTTATCTGATGAAGTCTTGTAATGAACTTGACAAAAGTGCTTATGGTTATTTGAAACAGTGGTGGACCTACTCCTGGCTTCCTGCTTTCTTTCGTGTGTTTTTTACTTTGTTTGTGGAATTGTGCTGATAAACAAACATATACTGGACTAAACAGGTCCGTGTGGGAATATAATATTCTAGTTACTAGCCTAAGTAGCTAAAAAAACCCTTCAATTCAGTAGAAATATCAAGTGGTATGCGGCAGTAAACTTTTAGGTTTTTTATACCTTATTAATAGAGATTAAAAAAGAATCACTCAGTGCCCCCCCAAAGTAAACAGAAATTCTACAGCTCCATCAGTCAAGGTTCAAAGGGCATAACATGTTGTTTAATATCACAAGCAGGAAGAAAAAGTCACAAACCACAGGATACAGGCAATAAGAACCAAGGAATACAACAAAAAATGAAGTAGCAAGTACGCCAGGAACTCCAACAATCACTTTTAGTTTATTGCAACAGAAACAAGTGTAGATATAAGCGCTTTCATCCCAAATAATAACAGGAACTTCATCAGATACAAACAAACTACAGAAATGCATTATTTTAACCACTTTTTAACATTATGTCATTTCCTGATCTAGTCAAATGCATTCAATAAAGGCTTAAAGCAACACAGGAATAAAAAAGGAAAACCTCTCTGGTTTAGTGGACCCATCTGGGTCTGAGGCTATGATGGACCCTCTGCCAGGAAATATAACATGAGCTGAAACTAGGTACTAGGTCACTGAGATGTGCAACATTCATTCATTCATATAAGGAACATCATAGCAGCACTGAAATGATGTAATAATACTTGCCTAATCTATAACAGCTCAGCCCCTGGCTGTTACCAATGATCAATATCTTATCCTGTGAGCTAAAAGATGATGGGGTTTTGACCCACCATTCCAAGCCAATTGGTTAGACTAGCTTTTGAAATATACAAGTTCCTCATCGGTCAAATACTGCAGTTGGGTCTTTTCTGATCTGTAAGGCATATCTGCTCCAATTAGCCCTACATGTAGAATTTATGAAAATGTGCTAACTGAATGCTTCTCCCTTTTCATCACCATCATTGCCTTTGTGTTTTGTCTTCAAGTGAGAGGTGACCCAGGCCAATAACTCTTCTCAGTTAGGATTCAACTGACCTAATCTTCTAGGCAATGAGATAAGATATGCTGTTATAGGCATTAAAGAATACAGAAAACACCCAAATATTTTGCTATTCCAGAGAACTTTTTTAGCCACAACCAAGGCACAAGGCCCAAATACAGAATATCAAGCAACATAGTAAACACAAGAAGGTGTAAAGGATTATTAAGAGATAAGACAGGGAAAGACAATATAAACAGATCTCTGCAGAAACAATGTACAAGCAAATAGCAAAACATATGTAAGAAGTCTCTTCTTCTAAAGCTCAAACCCTACTCTCCCTCCACTGACAATCTACCTCCTACCTTCATCAAGTGCTTATTCAGGCTGCCTTTGAGAAGGACTGCTTAACACATGACATGCTGTTCCGTGTAAGCATGTATTAACATGTTTAATGTTATGCAGCTGATACACTATCATCATGCTTTCTTAAACTACCGTGAGTTGGATTAAATAGAAACTGTGTCACTTAGTTATGAAAAATTTGATATTTAATTGGAGTTGTCCTTTAACTCATTTACTGTAATGGAGATCTGGAAGTTTGCACTTTAACTTTCAAGGGGCAGAGTCAGAGCTTTTTGACAGATGCAACTTATTTCAACCAAATGTTCATATCTCTGGAACCATAAGGATTATGAAAGAAGTATAAATGGCAAACTCTTTAGCCAAACTATTTTTATAGTGGTAGTATTCTTTAGGCTCTAGGTGGATTTTATACATCACAGTAAACGTAGTAACTATTAAGGTTGTAATATTTTGTAAACAACAACCACTCAAGTTTTACACATACTATTGACAGCATTTTGTATGTCCAGCTGAGACCTTTCATATGATGTTAAGTTGTTCTGTCTGTGCTACTTAGTTGTCAAGACATTTAGAAAACCATGAGATTTATGACAATATAAATGAATATTATATAAATAAAATATAATATCTCTTCACCTGCACTAGACAGAGGTCAACTATTAATATGTTGTGTTTGCCATCATATAAGCCTTAAAATGAAATATTTCAATACTTTTTATGTAGCATGGTTTTGGAATTTTTGATGCAAATATAAACAACCAATATTTGATGCCTGGCGATGTCAGTAGGATGCAACTGGACGCATCATTTGGCCTTAATAAGTTAACAAGTACGATAAAGAATACTCAAAAATAAAATCCAAATGTAATGGTATGAGGCTTTTAGTAATAAAAGAAGGCAAATATCAACAGTAATGATGACACTACTGATATAATAATCAAATGTCACTGATATAATAATCAAATGTCACTGATATAATAATCAAATGTCACTGATATAATAATCAAATGTCACTCCTGTGGCATAGAGGGATAAAGCCTTAAGTGCTACCTAGCCAACCTTCATTCGATTAGCAAGTCTGGATGGAGCAGCAGGTAAAGTTAGGCATACCGATCCTGGGGGGAGGGCACTTTCTGGTTATGCACCCAAAGGGAGGCGTGGTCCAAAATAGGAATACCCATCTTGAGGGGGCACTTTCTGGTTATGCATCCCAAAGGGAGGCGTGGTCCAAAGAGGAGAGTTGCCTTCAGGTGCAATCATTGACATGGAAATGGAAAAGTAGGACATATAAAAAAAATAATAATAATAATAATAATAGAAAAAAAGACAGCTGGACCAGCTCCAAACCAATCCCCAAGGATAACCTTAAGATCCATGACCAACCTCAGCAACACCAGAACAAGTCTGGGTCAGGATACGAGAATCCATAGTAGATATGGGCCACTGGGAGCTGAGCCAGTATAAATGAGTTCTGAGGGGACCAAATTGAAAATAATAATAGTTAATGACCTTGCTTTCTTGTTCACTATATTTAATAAGCTGTAACTATCAAAGACAATTATTTGTGTGATGTTCTTCAAGATACATTGAGTTCCATATTTTCAGAATGGTAGAATCCACCCTTATTTATGTCCATGAAATAGTTATGTAAGCCTTCCACTTCAGAAGATAATTTTTGTCTTTGTGAACAGTCATTGATAGTATTTGAAACCATAGCGATGTACTAATTCCTGAGACACAAGATATTAAAGGACAGACAAAGTAACTATTTATTTTTTCTTTCTCTCTCTTTCTCACCACTACAGCCAGCCTGCCCACAGATTAGTTTATTTGGAGCTTGTCCATTCATCCTCCTGCCAGTGTGTGGCACTGACGGAATTACCTATAATAATGAATGTCTACTCTGCATTGCAAGACAGTAAGGAACACAGACTTTTTGCCTTCATGTTCTTCGTTAAAAATTATTTTTATAAATGATATAAAATATTTTCATGATGTAAAGCATCTTTTGTTTCAGAGGGGTGTCTGAGAAGATATTATTACTCAGCACATCAGTATTGTGTATTAAAAATGCTTATGATCTGCTAACAAAATGAATATTGCATAAAAGACCTTGTGAAAGTATTGCATGTATTAAAGTGTTCACAGATTAGACTGTCTAGAATGACAACACTGAAAAGGAAATAGATTAGAAAGATTCACAAAATTTAGTTTTCAACAAATTACAGGAAATGTTACCCTATTAGTTCAGAAAAATTCCATATAACTACAATATGCATTTAATCCTGTTTGTAGCCCACTTTTTACAGATCTTTTAAATCAGTCTCAGTCAAATTTATAAGATGGCTCTACACTAATGTAATCAGTTAAGAACTTGCTCTTTATATGTACTCATTTCTAAAAAGCTGTGCAGAACTTTTTATTAATCAAACACAAACATGTAAGAGTAAGAGGGAATATTAACATACATAGACGGTTCAACATATTCCTGGGCATTCCTTAGAGGGCCTAGCATGAGCCATAGGCCCTGCTCTCATGATGAAGTATTTTGTGATTCTTTGCATTGCAGATCATTGCTTTGCATGTTGCTGTAATTACCTGCTGTTCATGTAGGCACTGCATTATGGCACTTAAATGTTCAGTTATCCCTGATATCTACTGTCCCCCCAGTCCCCACATTGAAGTCAGTGCTGCTATTGCACTTAAATGTAGTAATCATTCGTATCTAGTTTTCTCACTACCCCCAATCCCCGTATTACAGTTGTATTTGTGATGTGGTGGGGATGGCTGTGCTGATTTACTGGGCTGAGGGATTTCTTGAATCACTTTGTGTGTACATGCCTTCCTGGAGACAGTTCCAGGAGAGAGAGTGAGTACATGGCTAATTAACATGTACCTCTCCCTTGGACTGCCTCATTAGCATCAGCATGGCTTCAGAGCTAATCCTACATGGTACTGCACGTCTTCATATTAGATCACCATGCAGCACCATGTTAGTGCGATGGCTGTATATGAAAAGGTTACCACAATGTGCACACAAAGGTTGTGTTCAAAGTCCTCAAGTTTTCTGTCATTTACAGTATATTTAAATAAAATGTACATTCTCCGAAACAATGCATGCACACAAAAAAAGCACCATTCAGCACGACACTGAAAATTGTTATTTCTTTTACTTCAGACAGATGTAAAACAAATATATTTTGTTAAGAAACTTTGAACACAGAATCATTTTAGTATAATAAAATAAAAGCTTGTCAAATAAATTATTGTAATCACGCAAAAGGCATTAAAGAGAAACATGATGTTTTAATCTATAAATGAATGTATGCTGCATGACAGCTATTCTGTTTTCAGCTGGTTACTTGCAAAATATCCCTAATAGGAATATTGCATTTTTTGGCTCCAAAACTAGACCAAGTTAGCATGATCAAGTCCTCCACAAGAATTTCCCTTGACAGCTAGACTTTCAACAATTAAATAAGCATTAAAAAACAAAGGTTCAATACTGATCCCTCCCCCATGCTATTACACTCCAGTCCTCAAACTGTACAAAAAATAAGAAATGATGCATGAACTATACTCCGATGTCCAGTGCTCCCTTCAAACCAACACAAAAATAACAGGTCACGTTATATACTACTTGACTAATGTTATTTATGAATTTGTGTATTCTGTTATTTATTTATTTATCAAGTTTATTAACCATGGAAATGCACTTACTCACAATGGAGCCATTCCAGTCACAGCCCTGGACTACATGAAAAGAGACATAAAGAAGCTCTCTGAGCATGTAGCCCAGGCCGGTATGACCCTGACCTTGAGTAGCATCTTACCCTCACCAAGAATGATGCCACAATATGAAGACAAGATGATCAATTTCAACAATTGGCTTAAGTACTGGTGTCATTCAAAGGGGATCCAATGCCTGTCAGCTTGGGATGATATGCTCGACAAGCCACGATGCTTCGCTAGGGACGGCTTGCACCTGTCACCCCTGGGCTTTCAGATATTGGCAAAGGCTCTTGCTACCCCCATAGTGCCTTTTTTAGGCAAGGCTCAAAAGACAAACCCACCTCCATAGGTATCACAAGGGATAAGAAACTAAGAGTAATGCTACTCAACGCCAGAAGTCTAAACCTCAAGATGCACGCACTCGAAACTCTCCTTAGCATGGGGAACATCGATATCTATGCAGTAACAGAAACCTGGTTCAGGGCTCCCGAGAGCACCCCAGCACTACCAGGTTATACCTCATACCATGCTTTTCGGCCCCAAAACATGGACCGAACCACAAAAGGAGGGGAGTATCGATATTCATCAAAGATACCCACATCTCCAGGTTGGTGGCAAAGCACAAAGCATCAGAGACTATCCATGTGCAACTAACAGTGGGTAAAACTGCCTTCCAGTTTATAGCCTGCTACAGACCACCCTCCCAAACCCAGGAACCCCACTCGGCCTTTCTGAGAACACTGGAAAATATGAAGGTCTCTCCAAACACCATTATATTGGGTGACTTCAACTACCCAAACTGGGAGCATTACTCTAGCTCCAACACCCTAGCCCAAAGGTTCCTAGAATTTATAAACTCAAATGCTATGGAACAACTTGTTACCACTCCCACAAGAGGGGAAAACATACTGGACCTGATCATCACCAACATGGGGACTCTATGCTCCAGACCAGAAGTGTATCCCTCACTGGTAAGATCAGACCATAAACTAATCTCACTGGATATTCACATCCCGACCCCACCCCTACCCAGAAAACCACAGTGAAAAACTTCTCTAAAGCAAATTTCACACTCCTCAAAACCGAGGTGGAATCCTTCAAAGCCCCGGGCCTGTGGAAAATACGGCCCAGACCGCAGAATCCTTTATAAATGCATTCTATGAACACCTTCAGGAATGCATGGATCATGCGATCCCAAATAAAACCAAGACCCAATCCTCCAAAGGCAGACGTCCTGTCTGGTGGACCCCAGCCATAAACAAACTATACAATAGAAGGAGGAAGCTACTAAATGATAGAGCAAAATCCCAAAAAGGGAAGGCATCACTGATCAGTATTAGCAAAAACTACGGGCACTCATAAAATTGTCTAAGGCCAGCTTCGAGAGAAAAATTGCACAGGACACTAAGGATAATCACAAGGCTTTCTTTAGTTATGTTAGGAACCTGGGTGGTAATTCCCAGATATGCTCAGAATTAGTCCAAAATGACAAAAAATACACTGAACCCACAGACATTGCCAACATCCTAGCTGACAGGTTCAGCGCAAACTTCTCCCCCCCTCCCCACCAAAAGGGCAAATATCTATCCCAGCAGAGTGCTGCCCCCCTGACATCTCAGGTGCTCAGGTAAGAACCGCCCTCTCCAAAGCAACAAACACAGCATCAATGGGACCAGACGGTGTCCCGGGCTGCGTCCTACATGAACTCCAAGAAGAGCTAAACCCAAACATAAAACCACTGTTCAATCTCAGCCTTACTAAGGATATGTGCCCAAAGAGTGGCGTACAGCAACAGTGGTCCCTCTCCATAAAGGTGGTGCCTCAACGGATCCTAGAAACTATCACCCAATAAGCCTGACTAGCTTGGTCTGCAAAGCTATGGAAAGGATCATCATGGACCTCATAAATAAAGATATTGGGGACCTACAGACACTGGATCCTACCCAGTTCAACTTTGTTAAGGGCAGATCCTGCCTCTTAAACCTGGTTGATTTCTTTGAAACAGTCACCAAGGCCATTGACGAGGGGAAGGTGGTCCACACAGCCTACCTGGACCTCGCAAAAGCCTTCGATACAATACCCCACTCAGGCATTATAGATAAGCTCACCAGCTTAAATATAAACCCCTTTGTCACTAGATGGATTGCAAACTGGCTCAAGGACAGAACCCACATGGTTAGAATTGCTGGAGCCATGTCAGACTCCAAACCAGTTACAAGTGGTGTCCCACAAGGCTCAGTCCTGGGACCTCTCTTGTTCGGTATATATTTCTCGGAGGTACAGGCCAACACGGAAGGACTGTGGCTGACCAAGTTCGCAGATGACTGCAAACTGGGCGCCATAATCGACTCTCCAGCCGACACAAGCATCCTCCAAAAGGGCCTCATAGAAAAAGACAACTGGTGCCAGAGCCATGGCCTTAAGCTAAATGCCAAAAAGTGTATAGTCACCACCGTTGGCAAAAACAAAGTGCCCACAAATTACCACATAGGTGGTAATCCATTAAGTACAGAAGAAGTAATTAGGGACCTGGGGACCCAAGTTGATAGCAATCTCTCATTTGACAACCACGTGGCCAAAGTGGTTAGAAAAACATTTTATATAGCCCACCTAATTATGAAGGGATTCACATCTAGATTAGGGGAGGTCATCGTGCCTCTTTACTCATCCCTCATCAGGCCCATAATCGAGTACAATGCCCCTTTTGGGATGTACCTTACCAGACACCTGCAGCAACTGGAAAGACCCCAAAAGTACCTCACCAAGAGGATCAAAGGGCTCAAACAGATGCCATATGCTGCCCGGTTAAAGAAACTCCAGCTCTACTCAGTGGCATACCGCCTGCTCAGAGGCGATCTGTGCCTGACGTATAAAGCCATGTCCAACCCGGAATTAATGGACATGCTGCACCTCAGAAAATCCAAATCCCATTGAGCTACGCGCTCGAGAGACTTGAACCTCAGCACTGAAATAAATAGGACATGTTGGAGGACAGATTCATAACCCAGAGGCTCCCTTCACTCTGGAATAAAATCCCAGTCCAGGTTAGGCAGAGTCCCTCATTGATTCTCTTCAAGAGGAGTCTTGATGAGTGGATGGGAGATCATAGGTTTACCCCGGGTATCACTTCTGTGTCACTGTTAGACAGAGGCACAGTATACTAACCTCGAAAAAAGGCATAGCAAAATTAATTTAAAATGGGTGGCGAAAGCCAAACATACTCTGGCTAGGCTTATAAATGCCCTAGGGCAGATAGCCTAGTATGAACCTATGAACCTATGAACCTATGAATGAAAATAGATACATTTAGCTCTCATATGAATGACTGAACTAAACAACCTGAGAATTAGAAATGCCAAAACAGTAATGCCCAAAACACAGACGTGTAAAAAGGTTTACTTTGTGTTTATTGCAGGGGGACAAGGTCCGCTCATTCCCCAATGTGAAGGGTTAAGACCCCCTACCCAAAACTTATACAAGCTTCACAGTCACATCAACTTAAGAAGGGAAAAATCTCTCAAAATATTTGAATCATTGCCAACACACACTTAGAAATCACACTGACAATGATTTCCTATGGGAAACAATCATCAGCATTAGGATAGATTCTGTAAAGTTTGCAGAAACTATTTGCAGACAGTGCAGCATGTGAAAGGAAGACTTTAGTGCACATGCTGCAGATGTGATTTCAGAACACGCACTGAAGGCAGACCGAGTGCTTAGATATGCAGTGTAGGATAATTAGGGATTCCGTGCATGCCGGTTTGATTCCAAAACACATTGTGTGCACACAGCACAACTGAAATGTGACAAACTACCATGCCATCTCCATTTCTGAAATCATTCACGTATACTTAATAGACCCGAAGAAATTCAAGCAAATACTACAGAGTTTGTCGAAAGCCGTAGCAAAACATCAAAAAATATATAAAAATACAACCTACTGTTCGTGGTGAAAGGAGTACAGCTAACTGGAATTTTGTAAATAATTATATGTCATTTGTGAATATCAAATTGATTTATGCAAGATGCTTGTGTTACAAATGTATTAGAACTGTGGGTCATACAAGATGTTGGTGTTACAAATGTATTAGAACTGTATATTAGAACTGTGGGCCATACAAGATGCTTGTGTTACAAATGTATTAGAACTGTATGTCATGTATATCACACTGATTTGTACAGACGTTTGTGTTAAAAAAGGTATTTTGTAAAGTGCTTGGGTTTGAAATGTATCCACAATGTGCCTTAATGGAGAGAACAGAAATACACATGCACTATTGTAACTGTCTAAATGTATATGTTTTAACAGAGGAAACTGGAGGGTTAACCTCAGTCCAGCAAACTTTAGAAAAATATCTGAAATTAAATCACTTTATAGGCTAAGCCATAAAGATGCTATCTCACAGGTTTCAAGGCAGCCGGAGACACAAAGTCTGTACTAGGAAGCTTTCTGTATTGTCTTTGTGGTGAACTAATTTCCACTCAGGAAGAGTGGAAATGTTTAATTGCTTTATGGCCTCCAGAAGCTCAACAGATCTGAGCAATGCCCTTGTTTTTACAGGTAGGTGCTATGTCCTGCAAGCTTCCAGCAATGGGGGTTTTGCATGGGAACTAGAAGTCAGATGACAAGAAGTGATGTCATTCTGCAAGCTATCCCAGCAGTAATATTTTAAATATTATTTTGAGAAGTCTCTTAAAGCAACTGAGCATTCTGTATTCTGCCTTGGGCCTGACATCAACAAGAAGGACCATTCACCACATCATCTGCCTTGCTCTGTTAAGTAAGTTATTAGGCTGTTTAACTCTTAGATACAGACAGGAATATACTGAAACTTAGTTTAGATATTGTTTTTTCTTTATTTGCCTGACCCTGTCCTGCAATGTTATTTTAAATACTTCCTGTGGTTTTGAACTCTGATGTCACTGTGAATATATACTTAGTATTTTCTTGTTCTTTTATTATTTATTATTAAATATATTTAAACCTTTCATTGTGGCTGATCTTTGTAGAGATATTTAGAGTACTTGCATATTTATGTGGTAACACTATGAGGGCTACTCCTAATAGCCTTGCTCTTGGTCAAACTACCATTTGTATTAATATTAATTTCACTCAGTATATTGGGTATCCTTGGAAGAGCCTTAAGGTAGCTGGCAGGAGTGTCTGGTGGCAGTTGTAACTACCTTATAGTCTGGGCAGAAGGGGGCATAGCTAGTAAACCTGTGCCAGCCTTCCCCAGGCACGCACTCGTGAGTGTGTGTGTGTGTGTGTGTGTGTGTGTGTGTGTAAATCAAATCTGAAATAGTGTGTGTGTGTGTGTGTGTGTGTGTGTGTGTGTGTGTGTCAGCTACTTGGGCAGGTGGACGAGAGAGTGCTGGAGGCCTTGGCTTGGACACTTAGTTAAGATCTCAACTCTATAGCTGTGCCAGTGGGGACTCTTATTGCAGATCTGGCGAAAGAGGGAGAAAACAGCCACAGACTGACTGTGGTTTCTGTGTGTACTTAAGGGAAATTGCACTTGATGTAGAGAGCTGCATCTGGAAATACTGTATGTGTGTACCTGTCAACTCCTGGTAAACATCTTCCACAGGTGCCAGTGGTGAGGATTGAAGCTCCTTGATTACTGGGCCAGTGGTGGGTCATCACACTGTTAATGATCTGCAACAGGCAACAGTGATACAAAACATAAATGAAGCTGTGGCTGCGCACCGTAGGAAGCAGCTAACTAGAGTCAGAGCAAGGCTGCAACCAAACCAGTTGTCAGATCAGTAAATAATATACAGATACTGGCTAGACAGGCAACAGGTACAAGGCCGGCTGTAACATATGTGTCTCACACATGTCTGTGTAGACCCTGGGAGGAAACCCCATCCCCCTTAAAACTAAAATGAGTTTTAGCCTGGATATACTTGCATCTGGGACATTCCACAGATACATGGGGGATGCTGTGGGAGTATCACAGACAACTGCCACTTGTATTCTTGCAAAATTCCTGGAAGCAATGAGCAGCAAGGTAGAAAACTACATAACTTTTGATCCACCCTCATGGATCATAGAAATGTAATGCAAAAGTTTTATAGCATCACAAACTTCCTCCATGTACTTGGTGCAATAGATTGCACAGACATACCAATGAAGACACCAGTACATCCTGAAGCAGACAGATACATAAACAGAAAAGGCTGGTCATCCATCAACTGCCAAGCTGTCTGTACAGGAGATGGCAGCATAATAAGCATCATGGCAACACACCCTGAAAGTGATCATGGTGCCTTGATATGGAGGGAAAGTGGACCGAGACCAGCATTCCTGCAAGGTGAAACACCTTACAAACTACTACTAGGTAAGTGTAGGAGCACAGCAAGGGCAGAAACTAAGGATAACCCTCACAACAATATCCATCCTAACCACATGTGTTTTCACTCCGAACAACAGTTGACTGTGGTGATCCAATTGAGCCGTGGCTAATGGCACTATATCATGAACCATTCAACCCCATATAGGAGGCCTACAACTGAGTATACGCAAAAACTAGAAACACCATAGAAAATGTGTTTAGTGTATTGAAATGTAGGTCCAGATGTCTGTACACATCTGAGGGTGCACTGCAGTACATATCTGAAAAGGGAGCACAAATGATAACAGCATGTGCCATGCTGCACAACATGATAATTAGAGTACATGGCAGTCTTCTAGCTGCAGATGCGGGTGAACTACTGCAGGAACTCCAGATGTCTAAAGAGAACATCCCAAAGGGATCAGATGAGGAGCAGGAGGACATAGGGGTCAGAAGATACAGGTGTAGGCAAGGTAGGGTGTGACCACAAGTGCAGACGCAGGCAACAGGTCAACATCTGACTCATATCTTTGAGTCATGACAACACAAACATACATGAGTACCTAGACTGAACAATGATGTTCAGGTGTTGTCCCACCACAGCAACACAGATTGCATCTAATGGCAAGTACCCACTAGATGTACACACTGAGCATCAGACATAACACCATTATCATAATATATTACAATATAAAAATATGCAAATGTGTTACAACAGGGATCATCAACTCAGGGCACAACTGACAGGTATGCCATTCACACTCAGATTGTTGTATCAGTGTGTGGGAAAACAGTAAGAGACACACATTAGTGATACACATTCTTATCTCTATAATATAATAACATGAAGAAAGAGAAACCACACAGGACATAATGCAGAACTTTTAATATCAGAAGTCACATATTACTGCAAAGTGATAATTCAATAGTATGAGCCACCTAGGTGTACTGCACTGTTGGACACACTGTAATGCAGGCTAGGGCAACCAGGCTGATGTCTCACACCACAGTCCACTCTGCACTGGCCATGTACAGACACATGTTGCCCTGGTTGCTCCACAGAGGAGACTGATGGGATGACAACAGTATGTTGAGGCGAAGGAACATGACTATGAGTAGAAGATCTTATAACTGGTGGGACCACATCAGATGGACCAGCAGTTGAACTCTGTGCAGGTTGGACCACAGACAGTACCTCTAGATGGCAAATGGTGCTTCTAGTGACAGGTGGCCTGCCTCTCCCAGGTTGCAACCTGCTGAGGACAGTCAAGGAATGCAGAACCCTTTTGGTACTACAACACTGCTGCAGTACCACAGAGGCCAGGGACCTGCTGGTAATATGACACACTGCAGCAGTACCACAGAGGCCAAGAACTTGCTGGTAATATGACACACTGCTGGAGTACCACAGAGGCCAGGAGTACCACAGAGGCCAGGGTTTCTACTGACCATGGCACAGCTGGAAGACTCTCATTATGAGTGGGCAATGCACACATAATCTCACTGTGTCTGTGCTCTTGTCCTTCATACATGACACATTGCTGATGTACTGTACGATCTGTGGAATGGGCATATGCACAGACAACTGACCAATGCTGTTGCTGTGACCATTCATTTGCCTGCAGCAGGAGGCAGACACCCTCTGACACCTGGCCATGAGTTGCTTGCCTACATCTACCATGATGTCCATTTCTGGTTGTTGTGTGGCACCACAATCAGCAGTGGTCTCAAATGGGATCTGTTGGTCAACAGTTTCACCCTGTTCAACATCCACTGTGCCAGCATTCTCTGAATGTCTAGACAAGTTGACCTCCACAACTGAGGCTTTATCTGCTGCAACATCACTGCCAACCTACCTCATGGATGGACACTCCAAACACCTTGAAGTTCTCTTTGCCAGGAGCCATACTACAATGCTGAGACACATCGTGAACAGCATCGTGATTGCTGGATGAGCTGTTGGGGGATATAGATAGCTGATGTGCTAAAAAATACAAAGATACAGATCAAGGCAAAGTGCTTACATTACATAATGGATATCATCAAAGAAGTATGACATATATATATCTCACATCAATGTTACAAATAATAATGACTTTACTTGAAGTCTATTGTATGTATGCTTCATGGAGTATATCATTTAGTTACAAGGTCAATATATGTGAAGAATACAAAAACACACACCTGACAACCCCTCATGGGAAGATGGTATAATTGAACAAGGATGAACATCAACTATTGTAGGGTTAAAAACAGCATTAATGATCACATGATTCCCATTATTAGCCATGTAAATACAGTTAAAACATACGGAAAGTTTGACATACACATACGACTTGTGTGTGCACTTTATGAGGTTGATGCAGACTCGGACAGGAATGGGAAGAAGGACACTGTATCAATGGAGAACAACAGCAGGATTCACAGCAATGACATACATGAAACATAGTTAATAACACACCACTGACAGACTCCTGTTGTGGAGAGGCTATGGGGTGTACTATGGATCCTGCAATGGGGAAGTAAAGACAAACACAACACAGTCATGTATTTACCAAAATGAATACTGACAGCATCGCATACATGACACAGTAATATGGGCTGCAAATACTCATAGGTTAGTACTAAGCTAACTGCCCTTGCAAGCCACTTTAAGCCTAGCCAATTATCCCTTGTGAGATTCAAACCCTGCACCTTGTGTTTGCAAGGCAAACACCTTAACCATTAGGCCACCCTCCCAACCCTGACTCATGTGATGGACGCTGCAACTGTACACCAGCTGGGCCTGTGCTGAGAAATACTGACAAAAATGTTATGTATTACATGTGTGCTACACACTCATGCAAGCTATGACAAATTTGCTTTAACATACCTGATCTGTCTGCATTTGAACCTGCACTGCTTGGGCCCCCACTGAAGGTACTTGTAGTGTACCATGTTTAATTAGGTAATAATATGACATTAAACAGCAGTACCATGCAATGAGGCTGAGGCACTAACAAGGTAGTGGTAACAGTAACACTGTATTGAGACACTCACCTGTCATGCACTGGCTTAGTCCTGAAGTAGATGCACCTGTGAATATTAATGCAAACAGCATTACAAATGTTGTTTGGACTGCACTGTCTGCACTTCAGTTGTATCAATACATGTCAATAGACTTACCTTCATCATCCTCACACTATGTGGATGTGTGTGTAAGGCTCAACAATACATGCATATCCATGCTACAGCAATATGCAGTGTTTGCCTGTATACTTAGCCACGTAATGGAAAGAAAAACATATATGTTCAGCCTGGAATTCTAGCTTCAGTCTCACCTCCAGTGATGCATAGCTCCCCTTTTGCTGTATGCAGTGAAGCCAGAAATAGTGTGATGTCATTGGGTGATCAATGGTGGTCCACCACCAGTGGGATCCCTCAATCTCTAGTAATGTTTCACTCTGTTGGCTGCATGATGGATCATGTCTGAGCAGCTTGATCTACAGGTATCATGGGATCATTTGAAACCTCCAGGTGCATTGATCATGTTGGTGAAGTCGGTCCAGCGTTCATGTCTTCAAATCATATCACCTGAATGGCCTAGGAGTCTCCATCCATGTTGCAGGTGAGCATCAATTATGATGCCATTTTCATGAGGGGAGAAGTTGTCATCCCTAGGATGGTCGGCCATCTAAAAGACCATAATACCCATATGATAATATTCCGGTGTGAGCACATTTATGCATTTTATTCTGTGAACAGCATATGTCACCATAAACAGTATGTATTCCTATGCAGTGCAAAGGTCTGTATAATACTGTTTATGATAAATACTAATGCGATATATAAAAAGTAACACCAAAGCCTTCATGCATAACATTTGTAAAATCAACATAACTTATAATGTCTTTAAAGTTTGTGAGTGAAATTATAACCCCCACACCACATATATGTTGAATGGAGGTCAAAAGACAACAGCATCATGTCACAGGATTCTGCATACATTTCACATTAACATACTACAACAAGTAACTAACAACCTATGAAAAGTGTTGGAAAACTGCTGGATCCATAGGCAGGCCACAGGTAATATGGATCCTTAGCATATTGAGCCAGTGCTGATAACATCTTCTTCAAGATGTATCATTGAAGAAATATCCATAACAGCAACAGTGCATGTTTTTAATAGTTTTGTTAGTAAAGATGAATTAAGAAATATCTGTAATATCAACATCACATACTAGATATGGATAGTGTTGGAATCAGTAGATTTCCTAAGTTACACCGCAGAGTACAAGGAATTATCAGTAAGAATTGAGGATGATCTGTAAATCAAACATTATAGACTGTTAATATTTGCAATATTGGTCTGTCTATACAACTCCATATGTGACTGAAATCACATATTTAAAAAGTTCAAACTAACATCATTCCAGTAACTTATTAACCACTTCTGTTGAAGATGACATTTTGAGTAACAATTAATTTAAACAGGTACCTTTGGAGATGACTGACTTGAAGAGATTTACTAATCACCAAAACAGAAATGCTACCAATTGCCAATGTACCTCTCACTTTGAATCACAGATTCAGAGTGCACCTAATGTGCACCCAACATTAAGTACCATTTGTACCATACATCATTTATGAAGTTCATTAAAATTCAAGTTTTGGAATCCCATTTGTGCACCAACATGTAATTTGGCTTCATGCACTGTAACTGTCAGGTATTCTGTGAAAACACCCAATAGGTATTGCTAAACGGTACCATGTGTGCCCCGTGCCAGTCACCTTACAATGATCTGATAAGATCAGCACCACTTTTAAATATTGATTTTGATACATTTACTGATTAGACCATTGCTGACTGTGAACTAATTTGTACCTCAGTGAACGTTTTTTTGCATTAGTATTTTCCAGATTTCAACTTGAAGATCATTATGGCTACTTTGAGGAGGCTAAGACATGTCTGCATGCCCAACTGAGCCCAGAAGGAGATGACCCAGATGTTGACTGCGTATGCCAGATTGGAGCAGAAGATGAGAGCCAGACCCAGAAACTTCACCATGATAGACATATGGAACTGCCTTGAGAGGGAGTATGAAGGAGGACAGGGATCTACTGCACTGGAGAGCAGGTTCATCACCACTATGATGAACTGCATTGGAGTTATGCAGAGGATCTGTCATGAAGGGTCACAGAGATATTGAGGCAACCCATAGATCCCTACAGTAAGTGTCAATATGTATGCATACTTGAGCATTCTTATGGATTTTACAGGTGTTTCTCTGTCCCATATATATCAGCTAGATGTTTTTATAATCATTTAATAACTGCTATGACAATTATCTCAGGGGGATAATTGCGTGGATTTGGTAAATGCTGACCTGATAACTGTGAGTTTGATTCCCATGTTGTTAATTTGTTTAATAATGTGTATAATATCCATAATTACGACCTTTGTAGAAGTACATATGTTTTACAAAATCTAGTACCATAATGTCACATAGCCACTGTCATCGTACATAGGTTCATAGGTGTGTACTAAGCTAATGGCCCTGGAGCCTTTACAAGCCTAGCCCATAGGATTACCCTGGCATTGTGCCAACTGACCTAAGTTCCCAGTGCTTCTGTCAAGTAGAGCCAATGGAGTGATCCCCGGAGTGAATTTTCTATTTTCCATCCACTCATCAAGATTTCCCTTGAAGAGGGCCATTGAGGCACTCTGCTTGACATGTATGGGAAGTCTATTCCATAGCATGGGTGGTCTCTGGCTTATGAACCTGTCCCTCCAGCTTGTTCTGTTGATTGTGGTAATGAGGTTGAGGTCTCTGGAGTGTGTAGTGCAGAGGGATTGGGATTTCTTTAGGTGTATAGCACCTAGGCCAGAGTTGACTTCGCACTTTGTAGTTTCTCCTCATAGTACAATAGTATCACCTACTGCACTGTTATACATTGGAATAAAAACACATTCATAACTTCATTAATTCATTTCTCCTAAAAAAAGTACACATACACATTTATTTAAGCTAAAAAGAAATGCCTGTCTGACTGCTTACATGTTTTCAGTTATGTGTTGACATCTGTTATTTCTTACAGTAAATGTCCAATAACTTTTTGCACTTTCCGTAGTCATCTATTCTCCGGGGGACTTCTAAAAAACAACTGCAGTATCTGTTTTCTAAACTAAAGCTCCTACTAACTGTTAGCTTGGCTTGTAAGGCATCTGACCAGTATGTGTAAGTTTTGGTATCTTATGGGTTCTAATCCACATAGAGGAAAAATTTAACTGTTATCTTGTTTTAATTCACCCATAACATTTCTTTGGAGAAGCATATCCCAAAACTTGATAAAAAGAAGTTATGTACTTACCATAACGTTCTATGTTTGTTGTCCAGTATCTCACCTTCATCCTTGCTAGGTGGGTTTGGAGTTGAAACTCGGCTCCGACTCGGCCATATACCAAAGCTCGAGAGCTTGTACTGGCTTAAGGCTATAACCTATCCCTTGGTGCTTAGCGGCTGTTCCCCAGATCTTGTTTGAGGGAGAGAGCTCCCTGTGATATGTTTAATATACAGAAATTGAAAATATATGAAATATATTGGTAATAAAGGTAAAAGTAGGGCAAGATGGGAATCAGACCATATTTACCAATTGTAAAAAATTCCTCTAGATACTCCAGGAGGGGGATGGCTGGGTGGAACTCAAGAATGAAGGCGAGATACTGGACAACAAACATGAAACATTACGGTGAGTACATAACTTCTTTAAGTTATGTTGTCTTATCTCACCTTCATTCTTGCTGGTTGGGACAGAGTCCCCAGCACCTTTTTCTTGGGTGGCACAAGGGAATAAACTCTTCAGGACAGTGGAGCCAAAGGATGCCCTGTTCTGGGAGGCCACATCTACTTTGTAATGAGAGATAAAGGTGTGAGGATTCACCCATGTAGCAGCAGCACAAATTGAATCCAATGGAAGTCTCAAATGAAAGGCAATGAAAGTAGACACCACTCTAGTTGAATGTCCTTTCACTTTCCCTGGTGGTTCTTTATTATAAGAGTGATAAACATATTTGATAAACATATTTGATAGTCTCAGTATGCCATTTGGACAAAGTAACGTTTGAGACTGCCCTGCCTTATTTTGTGTCTGAATAAGACACAAACAATTGATCTGATTTTCTGAAATCTTTCGTCCTTTGTAAATAAAAATGCAGTTGTCTATGTACATCCAATTGGTGAAGCTTATATCCTGCCTTGTTGCTATAATTAGGAAAAAACATAGGCAATTCTATAGATTGGTTTACATTTGTTTCAGAACAGACTTTTGGTAAGAAGGAGGGATTTGTTCTGAGGGAAACTCTATCGGTATGGAAGATCAAATAGGGAGGATAGATGGATAAGGCCTGTAACTCTGAAACCCTCTTAGCTGAGGTAACTGCTGTTAGAAAGAGAGTTTTCCAGGATAAAAATTTTAAAGAGCAAGAGGATGCTGGTTCAAAGGGGGAAAGGATCAACGCTGATAATACTAAATTTGGATCCCATGGGGGAGGAGGTTCTCTTACAGGAGGTCTTAACAGAAAAGAACCCCTGAGGAAGGTATTGCATAACTTGTGGGACATTACATTGGATCCGAGTTCCCCCGCATGATAATTGGATGTTGCTGCTAGTTGAACTCAAATAGTGGCTGCCGCTGCTCCTTGATTAAAAATTTCTGTCAGGAATTCCAAAATTGCAGGTATAGAGGCTGTAAAAGGATCTATGTGTTTTTGCCTGCCCAACAACAGAACCTCTTCCATTTGCTTGCTTAAAGTTTCCTAGTTGTCTTTTTGTGCGAGGAGACCAAAATGTGGTGTACTGCAGAGGATAATTCTGGAAGCCTGTCTAAGATTGGAAGTGGAGAAACCAAGCTGTCAGCTTGAGGCTATGAAGGAGTGTTCCTGACGGATGCGTTAAAACATCCATAACTGGGTCCAGGATCCATGGGTTCTCCTGAAGGTGGGGCCAAAGGAAAGGGAACCAAATCTGATGAGGCCAGTATGGAGCAATGAGAATTAACCTGCAACTCAACATCTTGGCTTTCTGAATAACTTTTGGAATCAAAGGAAATGTGGGAAAAGCATAAAGAAGTCCCAGGGGCCAATTGTGGGCGAGTGCATCCCTCGGTGACTCTCCCAGAGGGGAAATGAGGGCAAAGTAGTTGATGCATTTGGCATTGAAGGGAGTGGCAAATAGGTCACAGCAAGTCTGGCCCCATTTGTGAAAAATTCAATTTGCAACTTCCTGATTCAGGGAACACTCATGAGGCATGAGAATTCCTCTGCTTAGCCTGTCTGCTATGACGCTGGATTTCCCTGGGATGTGCATTGCCATCAGAAATCATTGAGAAGATATCACCCATTGCCAAACTCTCGGGGCCTATCAATATAGGGAATAGGATCTGGTTCCTCCCTGTTTGTTGATGTCCCATACCACCGACATATTGTCTGCCTGAATTGCAATAGTCCCGTGGGAAGAGAGTTTATAAATGCTTGCAACACCAGAAGCACCGCCCTCATCTCTAGGACATTGATGTGCAAATGGCACTCATGATCTTTCCAAACCCCTTGGACCGTCTGTCCCAGATAATGCCCCCCTCCATCCTATCTGGGATGTGTCTGTGGTTACTGTAGCGACAGGTTGGGGAAGTACAAACAGTCTGCCTATTGTTACCTGAGTGGACTGGATCCACCAAAGAAGGTCCCTCTTGCAGTAGTCTGCAACGAGAATCTCACGAGACATGGGTAACTCCTGTATGGACCATTGAGTGAAGAGTAGCCACTCTAATATTCACATGTGAAGTCATGCCAGGGAAACTAGTGTTATTGTCGCTGCCATAGAGCCTAGGACCTTGAGGGCAAATCTTGCCTGTACTTTTTTCTTGTTGAGTAAGATAATCACTTGACTGCGTAATGTTTGAATCCTTTCTTGAGGCAGTTTTGCCAACATGTCGTTTCTGTTTAAATCTGCACCTATGAAGGTAATACGCTGTGATGGCAACAAGGCAGATTTTTCTGCATTTATAGTAATGCCTAGTTTTGACAATAGATGGATGTTGTAGTCCCTGGCTTTGATTAGTAGCTGCTTGGTGGTGGCAGTTAGGAGCCAGTCGTCTAAGTATGGAAACATCTGGAATCCTTGACGTCTCAGATGAGCTGTGACTACTGCCATGCATTTGGTAAACACACTGGGGGCTGTGGTGAGTCCAAAGGGCAGAGCTCTGAACTGGTAATGACTGTCTCCCAGCCAGAAGTATAGAAATCTTCTGGAGTGCCTGTCCATCTTTATGTGGTAGTACGCATCCTGAAGATCTAACGAGCACATTCAATTGTCTTGTCCCAGAAACGGGAGTATAGACTGCAGTTTTACCATCCAGAACTTTGACTTCTTCACCAACTTGTTTAGTCTGCTGAGATCCAGTATGGGTCTCTAGTCCTTTGTCTTTTTTGGAACTAAAAAGAAACTTGAGTAAATTCTGGATCCTAGCTGGTCTGCGGGGACTTCTTGGATGACTCATTTTTTTTTAGCAACTTTTGAATTTCTAGTGTTGCTTGACCCCTTTGACCAAGTGGAATGTCTGGGATAAACTTTGACGGACAAGGTGAACAGTGGAAGGGAATGTTGTAACCCCTGGATATAATGGACTGTACTCATTTGTCTTGAGTCAAATTCAGCCAGGCTTCTGGGTACAGTGATAGCCTCCCCCCAACTGCCTCCGGAGGTGGATAGTCGGGCCTCCTTTCAGGAGCACTGGAAGTGCCGACCAGAGAAAATATCTCTGTCGTCCTGGTTCTGTGGAACCCCTCTTCTGTGTGGATGGTGTCTTCCATTGTTATTTCCTCCTCTGTCCCTGGGGGAAGGATCACCACGAGCATCAGCTAAGGCTCCTTTGGACTTCTGGAACCACATCTTTCTGCTCTTCTGATCTTTAGAATAAATTCTGGTAGGGGCGGAAAAATGGACTCCAACGGCAGATAGTCTTACCAACTTGTTGGCTCCTGGTGAGAGTTTCTTTCACTTTCAGTCCGAACAAGGATGAGCCATCAAAGGGGGCATCGATGAAGGAAGATCTAAAGGGTTTGGCAAACTCGCAAAGGAGTATACAGGAATGTCTCCGAAGAGCTATTCCTGTGCCTTCTGCCCTGCTCGCTCCATTGGCTGCATAGGAAATGAGGCGCATGGAGGAGTTAGTGATGGAGGTTAAGGTTGCAAGCTGAGAATTAATTTTATCTGATAAATCCTTGGCTGTAACACCTTGTAGGGTATCTCCCAACTCTTTTAGGAGATCCCTCCGAAGTCAGGTGAAATTAGACAAATAATTCAGCGACCACAAGGTAAAGGCCACTGAAGAGAAAGTACACTTCCTGTACCTGTCCATTGTGTGAGACTCCTTATTCGGTGGATGGACAGATGCAGAAGTTTCAGTTAACTCCTTCTTTGTGGCCATAGCCACTACCATCGCATCTACTGGAACTCCCTTAGTTAGATACTGTCTGTCCTCTGGGACCGTAATAAATTTATTTGGCCTCTGTGGAATGGGGTCCACTGATTCTGGAGAGTCCCACACCTTCTGACTCACTATACCCAGGAGAGGGTTGAAAGGTGGAGACACCCAAGAGGTGGAGGGGTGAGAGCCAAATGTCTCCAGGTATACCGACTCATCTTCAGAAGGGGAAAGGGACTTCCAGCCACCCCTCTGCTTAAAGATCTCCAGGATGTCTGAAAAAGAGATATCCTCAGAGGGTGACTGTGGGGATCCTTCTGAATCCTCTAAGTCAGTATCAAAAGTGACAGATCACGGGAGTCTACGTGCTTCCTCTTACACTGTCTCTTCCAAGGGACCTCCTCAGGGGGATGTTCTGGGGAGGAATCGGTAGAGGAGGTTCCACCCATTGGAGTTTCCTGGGACACTGACTCTCTACTCTGGGGGTGATGGAGGAATGATGAAGAGGTGGAATCCAGCCCCTTTGGGGGAAGAGAGGCTGGAGCCAAAGGTGGAGCAGACTCATTGGAGAGCACACTCTGCATCACCTCAAAGGCATCACCATCCTGGGCCAAAAGAGACTCCGGTCCCGAGGGGCTGGGAGATCTCTCCTGCACTGAGGAGGTTGGCTCTGAGGCTGATGTGGGAGCTGAGCTCACCTGAGCCGAAGTGCTGAGTGGGTGAGTCAGTTCTGACATGGGTCCAACTCTACTCTTCCCCCGGATCCGACGAGGAAGTGTCGACCACCATATCCCTTGATGGAAGACAACATCAACAAGATTGGAGCAGATGCCAGAGCTGAGATATCAGGAGTGATTACTGGCTCTGCTGGTTCCAGCACAATGACTTTCATACTCTCTGGCTCTGAACTCATCTGAGTCAGAGGAGGAATTTACGTTATCTGAGGTACAGTTGTCAGCTCCACAATCCGATGGGCTGGGCTTGAGAGACTTTCTGCTAGGGCCCGGGTCCGGAGCAACCTCTTCAAGACTTGCTCCACATCATCATCCAATAATCTGGAGGATTGAAAGGAATGGCTTGATGATTTGTGGCTACCTACCACAGACTGTAATAAAGGAGATTGTGACACCGAATGAACAGGCTCCAAGGATGGTGACTGACTCCTTTTTTGGCTCCGCAATGGTTCTGAGGAGACAGATGGAACTGAGGGAGGACCAGATTTGTTGGAACCAATAACTTTCGGATCCGAGGATGCAGTATCTTTGAAACTACTTGACAGCTCAGATGCAGGAGCTGACAAAGCAGCCTGTTTGGACTTATACAGTGCTGAGGTCTGATTACCTTCTTCAACTTTCAACAAGTCCCTTAAAATGAGCTTATTTTTTCTCTCCTGTAAGACCCTGGCACTGAAGCTATGACAAATGGAGCAGGAGTCTTGAAGATGGACTGGTCCTAGACAGTAAACAAAACTTGTGTGTCTGTCCGTTAAAGACATTTTCTGAGTGCATGAATTGCACTTTTTAAATCCAGATTGTTTGTGCTCCTTAGCAGATTCTTTAGACATGTTTAACTGTCAAAAACTAACACAACAGTATATTTTGAAACTACTATAAAAGGTAGAAGCAAGACAGAAAGGTTTTGTTTTTTTTTTTTTTTTTTTTTTTTACAAGAAAAAACAGAAAGGATAGGGAGGAGGAGAAGTCTCTAAATTAAACAACAATCTCCTCCAACCTGAGGAGATGCCTCTAATTTAAATGGTGACTCCTTAAGGGAGGAAAAGAAGGTGAAAGAATCCTCTAACTGAAATGGGTTCTTTAGCTAGATACTGCAGTGGTGGTGCTGCAGTAGCATTGTCACCTCACAGTAAAATGTTGTCCTGTTTGATTCTCAGCTAGAGCTTCTTCTGTGTGGAGACATGCGTGAATGGGAGTACCTTCGTTGAAGGTTGTGCATCAGAGCTGGCAACTCGGCACGTAAAAATCTACTGCCAGTCATTAGCGGACCGGAGTTCCACTGTGACGACTCCTAACCAGGAAAAGCCGAAAGACAGAACAACAACAACAACAACTAGATAAGGGGAAGAGAGAAAGCAAGGCCCAAAAGGACAGCCACAAAGGAAATATAGCCAAGAATAATACAATCACACAAAAGGGCACTATACTATAACTAGGAAAGGTAAAACTAGGATGTGGCAGTAAGTTTTAGAAGAAGTTATCCAAAAAGCAGGGTATAATACTAAATTTTACTAGCCTGAGCCAGCAAAGACAATCCCGAAGCTTCAAGCAGCAAACAAGATATGGGGAACAGCTGCTAAGCACCATGGGATAGGTTATAGCCTTGAGCCAGTAGAAGCTCTCGAGCTTTGGTATACGGCCTAGTCAGAGTCGAGTTTTGGCTCCGAACCCAACCAGCAAGAATGAAGGTGAGATAGGACAACATAACATTTAATGTTTCTGTTGTACGTGACTGAGTTACTTGTCAACTTCCTATAAATATGCCATTACTCTGTGATAACATCAGCTGTCTAACAACAGGGTTTGTATAGCAGTTTGTTTAGAAATAACCTGTGCTGACTATTAGTACACATTTATTGATACTAGCATATATTTTGAGTATCGATGCAAAGAATTCTGTTATCCATCGAATTCTTACAAACATATAATCCATAACATTCCATTAACCTCAGCTATTTAACAGAAGGGTCAGTAAAGCTTGCTAAATACTGTTGTATGTCTGAGCAAATCTTTGGTTAATATTGAATAATTTATAAAAGTGCTATCAAGTTCTGTTTTATCATTAATTATTATATTCATTTCAAGAACACCATCATCCTCATCTTTTGAGGAAGTGGGATGGGCAGACATAGGGAAGATGTATGTATTTTCTTAGTGATGAGCACTTTGGCAAGGAATATCACATTTCTCACACATACCTTCCTGTTCCCCTTATGTACTGCACATTATACGGTTGTGTTCACAGACGCTCTATGCTAAGTGACACTGTCTCGCTGTCTGAGAAATGGATGCTCTTCATTACTGTTAATGACTGTGAACACAGTGCTGACATGAATGAATTTTTCAAACTGTTTAGCTACATGAGCAGCACATGTTCATACTTTGAAATCCTAAGATCCTTATTAGTAGACCACCACCCCCATCCACATATTTTCACTGCATTCAAAAGATACATTTATAGTCAAGATGTATTAGCTAGGCAGAGATCTTCTAAGGTTAGAATTTGGATGTAGATTTTAGTAGCAGGCTTGAATCTTATGTCCTCCAGACTGTGTTCAAAGTTAACACCCCTGTGAAACATTGAAATATGTGCATTGTGATTACCTAATGCTCTTCAGAAATAAATTGTTTAGAAACTGTGCTGAGAAATGTATTGCACTGTTATTTGATGATTACGTCAGTCATGCATTCTCTTTTCTGGTTTCTGGTCAGAAGGATCACAGCAGGAACAGAGCCACATGCATCAAGCAGAAGCACAAGCCTGAGGAGCAGTGGAGGGAGAGAGGTATGTTGATTATTTTTCCTGTTTTATGAAATGAAATGTAATTGATGACAGCCGAGGTGGTGCAGTGTTAGCGTTGTTGCCTCACAGCAAGAGGTTCTCCCATTCGATTCTCGGCTGGAGTGTGGGGAGTGCCTTCTGTGTGGAGTCTGCATGTCCTCCCCATGGTTGGGTGGTGTTTGAAAGACATGCATAAATGGGCGTGCTTTTGTTGAAGGGTGGACATCGAGCTGGCACCTTGGCGTTCATGAAAATCTACTGCCAATCATTAGCGGACCTTAACCGGGAAAAGCCAAAAGACAAACAACAACAACATGAAAGTAAATGTATCTTCCCCTGTTTTTCACAGTAATACAAACCTTGATTAGAATGCAGGAATACCCATCATGCATCAGTAAGGTAAGTGAAATCATCACATGACAGCTGTGCTTGCAGCTGTGACTGATATCTAAGAATGTTGAAGTTTCATGTAGTATTGACTCATTGTTTCAACACAGTTTTTGAATTGTACTCCAAAACATAAATAACAGCTAGGTTGGTATATCAACCACACATATGTTGAATAGGTGCTGTGGTGAGAGGTTGAAGTACTTTGATTACTGCTTATGATGTGTGATTTGGTATGATGTGATTTTCTGGTATTTGATCTATTGTCTGCAACCTGCTTGCTCAAAGAGTGAATGGTTGTCTGCTTTATTATAAATACAGTGCCAATATCTATACTGCTGTTTGTGAACTGTGTGGGATTCTCTTTAGTTCAGTATTGCTTTTTGTAGAAACATGGTTTTGTTTAGGTTTACTGGCACTTATAATTAGATATTTGATTGAAGTAATTCATATTCAGCATGCCTTGCAGGTCAACGCTGGTACTGCATCTGCCTCCAACTCTGGGCATTTTTGTAGAAACACTGTTGTAGGTTAGATTTACTGATACTTGTGTAGATATTGCAGCAGTTCATATTCATCACACCTTGCAGTCAACATTGGTATTACGTCTGCCTCCAGCACCTTAGGTGTTTTTGTAGAAACACAGCTATAGCCTAGGTTTACTGACACTTGTGCAGATAAACATTTGATTGCAGCAGTTTATTATCAACAAGCATGCTCACAATGTTTTAATTTTTCAGGCTACTGATTGCTAATACTTTTTTGGTATATAATACATACAGTTTTACACATACAATACTGTTAGTACCAGATATACTAGATTCTCATATGTCACCAACTGTGGTGACTTGAACATATAAAATAGTTTTTAATGTTGTATTCATTATATTGATGTATTTTAAGCTAATTATCATGCTGCCTGTCTCAGATGTTTGTCATATGGCTTGCTTATTGCCACAATATTGTCATATCATTTTCTCCTCATTTTAACAACGACACTTGGTGCCTGTTCATACAAATCATTGAATGCAGAGAGTGCAATCTCTTGATTTGAGCAGTCATAAATTCTAACAAAACTAATGACCAAAGTGGGTATGTCTAAGCCAATAGAATTGTTATAAAAAGAATACTGATGTCCTGTTTATGAATAGAGCATACAGGGCCATGCATTTATGAGGTAACTCTGTCGATAATGTATCCGCATGTATCCTTCTCTGTGTAAATTGTCATCATATTCATATTCTGCTCTGCTATGATATTCATGGGAGTGTTCAACATGGTAGACGTTTGCTTTTCTTTTCTGTTGTGTTTTGCAATTAATCTTTACAGAGCATGGGACCCGTGGACATTCTCCGATCAGACGATGATGATGAATGCATGCCAGGCCACTACCAGAGTCTTCCAAGGATGACAAGGATGATGATGACACCAATGATGATGAGGAACCTGGACCCAACCCTATTCAAGCCATCATGCTTGCACCCTGGAGAAGGCAATGACATAACTGGAACTGAGACGATTATTGTGAGGAGATCCAGGAGGTCATGATCTGTATTCTCAACACAGATGTGAGGCATGATGGAGTTCTTCTTTCAGGATATGTCATGGGCTATGCAGGATTCATTCAGGGTGATAGCTCTTGAGATCATTTGGGAGTCTGTGCCTCATCAGCCTGGTCACTATGGTCCATAAGTATTGTCTGTGTGCTCCATGTGTGTTGCGCTGCCAACATGGTGTTTGCCATTTCATTGATTGGACTGTATATGCACTGTTGTGTGTGCATACCATGTATCTGTCATGCTTATGTGCTATCGTCATGTTACATTTACTTTTGTTTCAGTGTGTGCATGACATACATTAACACATTATACCTTCAGCAAATAGTTGTACACATTAATTGAATGCACATGTTTGTGCACATAGTTGTATACATACTGACACACAATTGTACCTGTGAATTACTGCTGATGTGCTGTAATGATGTTCAAAGGAATGCCCTCTGCCCATAACAAGCAGGGTGATGACATACACTTCTGTTTCTTTATTCGACATCTGCATTACAGTATATGTGTATGTGCTTGCAATTCTTACCTTGCTTATCTATGCATGTTATGTGACATGATTGCATATTTCTGTGTATGTGTGTTTTATAAATACTGTTTTCTGTGGACATCAGCAATCAGTCTGGCCATTTGACATAAATTTGGTTAAATGAATTTCTGTATGGCTTGGACAGCACCCTGTGTGCTGTAGTCATGTATTTGCAGTGTGTCAACTTACCTTGTCCAGCTTTATCTTGATGTGGGCCCAGGGTGTCAGCCTCCCTTCCACCTTTATATTTCACTATTATTTTTTGCAGGTATGTTTCCCTTTGTTATAACTACTGACCATTGCCATTTATTAATTTGACACAGTGAGCATGTGCCACATGTATGTCCATTGTACAATGCATGACATGCGCACACAATTAGCTGGCAAATGCTTGCAATACATCCTTATTCTCATTATACTTGTGTGTTACCCAGTGTAGTTTTTTTTCCCATACATTTGCACAACCTGCTATATTCATTACACTGTACTGTTGCATTTTTGAGCATATTATTAAGTCATTGGTGCATATAAATATTTTGACCTTAATTTCATGTACATTCCATTTATGCCACTGACAAAACATACATACACATCTACATCTGTGTGTCGACATGGCATATGTATGTAACATATGCATATTCCATTACACATTTGTTTGGGTTGTGCATACATACTTGTGTATGTAGCAACCTTTGATGCTTTTCTGTAGTATTTATGTTTGGCACTGTGCTTGTTTTTTTGCCTTTCACATGTGTGGCCATATGTTTGGGTCTGTCCTCTGCTGCAGTTATTTACCATTGTTAGACCTGCATTTGCTCATCTGTGATATTGCTTGGCTTACAAATGCAGTGCCGATGGACTAATTGGATTTATGTTTATTTATCCAATGTGTTCTGTGATCCTAATTTACTACCCTAGAACACACATCTACCATTGGTCATTGCACATTCAGGTATGACTGCCACACAGTCTGTGATATGTCGTAATGTAGTACTGCATAGGTAGATATGTTTTTCCTGCATTTCCCCATGGCTGGCATGCATCCCCACCATGTTTGACAACTTTGCATTGCTGATGTTGTGCAGTGTGCCATCTGTGTAACTTACCTGTCCTTACTCTTTTTTACCAACCTTTGTCTGTCACATGTTGTGATATTTGTTCTATGGGTGTACCTGCAGTGATGTCCTTCTCCTCCTCTTTCTCTATGTTTACCGTTCCTTCTATTCTTAAAAAAACAAAAATGGGACATATTCTCACCCCCCCCAAAATATGTCTATGTCCTCTGACTTTCCCTCAGATTTTCCTATCCCTCTTGTTTGTCCCTCTTCTTTACCCATACCCGACATCTTCTTTTCTATCTCCCACTTTCCTTGGGTGTGCACATTTTTTGTGTTCCCCACACAAGTCCCAAACTCATTGTTAGCAAATATTAGCTGTGGTGATGTGGCTGTGATTGCCCATCATCCTCAATTTTTTTTTAGAAAATTTATGGATTCTGCCAGGCTCCTTAAGTCCTAGCTGACATATTTTATTAATACATGTATTATGGAGATAACTACAGCTGTCTCTGAGCGTAGTAGAAAGAGTACTGTCAATATATGCATATATGTATTAGAAATTGGAACAAATGGCACTGCAGCTTTGAAACAATTACTTTATATAAGTGGTTGAATGTATCTGCAGTTGTTTGTGATGTTTCTGCATATATTTCTGGAAAGATATGTTATGAATGCCATGTGGCTTATGTTGGGATAGTTGGAATTTTTTCTTTCTTTTCTTTTTTCTTGTGGTATGCCAGTGGAGTCAGTTACATCCCATAGTTGTCTTTTAACCTTACTGGACAGGTTCTGTTTTATATATATATATATATATATATATATATATATATATATATATATATATATATGTCTGTATAACTATCAGGATGCTTGAATGGTGATCATCTTTCCATAACTTTGTTACTGTACAGTGTGATTGGACAACCATTCTCATTACTTATGGATTACTTGTGGATTTCTTTAGTGCACTGTTGATACTGCAATACTCCATTGTACACTGAGCTATTCTGAGTTTCTTGTAGTACATTTACATATTACAAACTTATCCTCAAGTTGATAATGGCAAAATGCCCCAGATTCCATGAGGGTTATGGAATCTGGCCCTTTGCATTGTTCAGAGTCTTTTGGTTTGGTCAACTTACACTGGCAAAATTTCACCTTGACCATCTCTACGTGAGCCAATACATTTACATGTAACAGACATAAGGTAAATATTTATGGAATTTTACATGTACTCAAATTTGCAGTTTTACATATCCTTTAGAAAATGCATTTTAATACATACCCTGTTATTCTAACAACTTTCTAAGTTTATAAGACCAATATTTAAATTCTGTCCCTGTTTTGAACATTTGTAGCCCCATTGTATCAGGCTTTGCCCAGATTTCTTGGATTAAGAGATTGAGAGGTAGGACTACAGGTAAGATGGTTTGAAAGGTCAATCAATTTTTTTTTTAATGTTTGGGAGTGGTGCCAAAGAACATCATTTCTTAGGTTTGTTGGTAAGTACTAGACTAGCTGTCCTTGCAGGCCATTTTAAGCCTAACTAATTTCCCTTCAAGGGGTGAGAATCAAACCCTGTACCTTGTGTTTGTGAGGTAAACACCCTAACCATTATCTCAACCCCCAACCATACTCTGGTGTTTTTAGTATTCAGTGTAAATTGTTTGTTATTTAACCAGGTAATTTGAAGATTATCTGAATTGTAGGCATATTCAAAGAATGCTAGATCATTTGTGTAAAGAATCATATTAGATAGGTAACCATTTGAAATGTCGATACTTGTTTAAACAAGATTGAGTGGCAAAAAAAGGAAAAAAAAAACAGACTACATATATTAAATTCAAGATGGCCATTTTTCACAATATTCTCTTTTCTCTGAGGTATGGAGATCTCAGACTTGGTATACATACATTCAGGTGTGTGGGGCCTTACCCCCCCCCCCCCCGTAAAGCAAGTTTGGAGGAGTACAGCAATGTTCAATATTTAGTTTTTTCCTGCATTATAAGTCTTTTTTTTTTGTGTGTCAGTACTCAATGATATGAGTGCCAACATTTCAGTAAGGAATCTATTGGAAAGCTTGGAGTCAAGAGTAACGTGAAAAATAAATATGCTAAAAGGAAATGGAGCAAAAACAGAACCTCAAGAAACACCTGTGGGAATATTGTGTGAATCTAAACATTTGACTGAATAGTAAATGTATGAATATTAACATAGCTAGAGAACCATTCTAAATATAGGGGATTCAAATTGTAGGCTGCTACAGAGTTTAGTGAAAGACTATACTTTACAAAGTCAAAAGCATTAATAAAGCCAATGAAAACGGTCACTATAAGGCAACCATTGTTGTCATTAGTGCAGTCATCAGTAAATAGACATATAGTGTTTTCAAAAATCCATGCTGATATCAGTTTAAGATGCTATACTGATAGAATCTGAGTTTCCCACCAAGTTTTTTTTTGAGTTTCTACAGTGATTCTTTTTGGTTAGATAGCTCCATCATACATCAAATACACCTAATGGAATTTTATTGTTAATTTGTGGGACTGCTACACAACAGATTTCTGTCTGCCTAATAGTTGTAGTGCAGTTCATAACACAATAACCCCCTCCCTACACATTCTTCATCCTTTTTAGCATATTGTTTAATTTATTGTAATTGTTTTAACATTGTGACTAGATAAACCCTATTTTGCAGCAATACATGCAACCACACATTATATAACTAACGAGTGTCTGTGTGATATTGTTAATACATCCACTTGATCAGTTGTCACCTGTCAGGAGCAGTAGGTAATGGGTTGCGTGCTTGATGAAATCTGATTCATGTTAATTTTGCAGTTCTGATTACTATGGAATTTTACCCATTACTAAGTGAGAGATGTAATTTTCACTTTGTTGGGCATGCAAAATATTATTTCGGTTTTACAGAATGATATTATTAGTTGTATGCAATTACATGAAATGTGGGTCTAATTAAAATTAATACACTTTGCTCATTCCTAAATCCCAGTAATGAATTTCACTGGTATGAGTATGCTAGCAAAATGTTTAAAAGATATAAAAAAGACAAAAAAGAAAAAAAAATGCTCATAGTTAAGTAATGCATGACTTTAAATATTATTAGTGGTTAGGTAAAAGTGCAGTTATACCCTGTGATGTGTATACAGTTTAAATCCATTTGTTTTTTATCATCTTTCACACTAGTCTTTAAGCAGCCAGCCACATATCTATGTACACTATGCCATATACAGCACACACCTCAGACCCAAACACATTGCTTGAGTATTACCAGCGTGTTCTCTTTGTAAGGTCACGCACCAAATCAGAAATAGTGCTGATAAACTTTTATGTCACTTGATCAGTCTGGTTACAGCTGTGATACATGACTTAAGCTGACAGTAATTTCAGCATTTTATTAGGTAAGGTATTTTTTTATTTTCTTTTTTTGTCTTTACATACGATTACTGCTTTATTGTACTAGACATGAAGTAAAATAACTAAAGGGTGGTCTGTGTATTGTCGTACACAAAACTCTGTTTATTAAAACAACATTGATACAACATAGTGGAATACAGGCGTTTTCATTTTTTCTTTAAAGAAGATGAACTTTAATAAAAGAAAATATGAGAATATATCTGTTCAAGTCATAAATGGCATCAAATTGAAGTGAATATTTTTTTTTCTGTTTGTGATATCTCAAAAGGTAATTCCATAAATGTAGATATGGTGGTGCCCCGAATTTAAAGGAAAACAAATTTCAGTGCCACTTATCTTCTGTCTCTCTGTTAGATGAACAAAGATGATTGGCAATTACAAAACAAGGGAAACTGATTTTTCTTTCTTTCTTTCTCTTTCTTTCTTTCTTTCTGTTTCTTGCTGCTGCCTTTGGACCATTGCATGTACCTTGTTCAGGTTTACTTTGTTAGTTAACTGAGTAGGTAGTATAGCCTTGATTAAGAGACATGGAACAAATGCAAACAGCAGTGTAATATAACTCAAGTGGCATATTCATCGTTGCATCATATATCAGTATCACATAATCAATGACTTTTATCAAATACAATGCAGTAATGACTTAGAAATATAATACAAACAAATATGTGTCCATATAAAAGGAATGTCACAATACCTACAACACTATTACTTCTTCAGTGCAGTTTACACAATTGTGTGGAATATCAATGACAAAATATCATAAACCATGATTTGGAAAGTAATTTATAGACACTGTGGTGTTGTCAACTTGAAAGAATATTTTTTTCTGTGCCACTTGGAGTAGTGTTTCTTTGTCGGATGAACAAAAAAGATTACAATGGTATAGTAATGGAACCTCTTTTTCCCTTGTGATTGTGTTGGCTTTGAATCACTGGATGCACTTTGTCCATTTTTTATTTGAATATTACCTGGATAGGTAGGCTGGTCCCAGGACTCTTTTTAGCCACGACCTAAGAAAGAAGCACAAAGAACAAATACAGGCAATGTAATGCAATTAAACTTGCACATTCAATACTGCACGGGTCTATATTATATGTTCAAAGTCTGAAAACATTGAATCTCATATGATCGACTCCATACAAGCGAAGTTTTCAAACATCGAACATAAAATATAAACAAACTAAAAATAAAAAAACTACCCCCCGCTACTTAAATATACCAACTCCAAGTTCGCACTACATTGAAGTGAAGGGAAATATTCCCTATGGCAATCTCTGTTAAAATGTTCAGTGTTTGAAAACTTCGCTCATATGAAATATCGATCATGTGAGATTCAAAGTTTTCAAACTTCAAACTTACAATATAGACCCTACTGCACAGCATAACAGTATTGTGAGAATAATATTTACAGCATTGCAATACAGACAAATTTATGCAGTAATCAACTACAATGCAAATAATCACATGTCCATTACAGTTCAAACAGTGTCATAATACTTACAACAGTGTTACAAATTCAATAAAAGTTTACAAAAATGCATACAATACCAATGACAGTATAGCCTGAAATAATTGCATGTGTCAAATATAGCAGCAGCTATCCTAACCCCCTATCTCTACAACACTGTCACATGTTTGAAGAGAATTACATTGTGGGTTGTGATCCATCTGATGGGTCATACAAAACATTGGTTATAGTTATATAAACTAATCTGATAGATGACTGGCCGTTGTCTCTCTCTTCTTAGAAATTCCAAGAAAAATCAGGTTACATCAAGCTGTTATCTTAAAATCCAAAATTTCTGTGTAAAGTTGAATATAAATTGTTCATCAGATATTAACTTTGCCATTACCACTATCACAGACCATTTGTATAACATGCATTTGAAATTCTAGTTTCTGATAGCATTGAGGTCTAGCACATCAAGTGCTAGAATTCATAAGCAGCTTTATTCCAAGCAAACTCTGGTACATAGGACCAAAATCTGATGAAGTTCTACTTGGAATGAAAACACTCAACTTTTGAATAATCAAATGGAAGAACGAAAATGCTCAACTTTTGAATAATCGAATAGAATACTATTTGTGTATGCTTCTGGTGTCATGCTTCACTGCTGCTGTGATTATAGGGCAGGGGGTTTTCATGTAGTATGGCAAGAAACTAAGCAGAAATATGGTAAGACTAAGGTCAGTACATTGCTGAACCAAGGTACTAGGCATGAAGTAAGTAAATATGCAGATAAAGTTGTGTGAACTTTGGAAGTTAATAAATAAATTAAAGAACAGTAATAAGGAATTATGGGAATTGAGTGTAACATGAGCTAACTAGTATGGAATATGACGGAAAAAAATGTGTACGTAGTAGAGAGAGAGCTAGAAGTGATACAGTTAAGTTAGGTTATCCCTGAATGTTTCTTGGGTATTAGTTTAGAGCATGAGCATATCCAATTTGATAGGAAAAAAGATTTAAGCTGTTTCTTGAAGGCATTCTTTTCCCGGATTCATGAAGCTCGGCGCAAGGCCGGTGTAAGGCCTGCATCGGCCGTGCGGCGAATAAATGGTGTAGTAGCGCCATATGCATATTAATGAAGGTGCACTGCCACCACATCCATGTGCATAGGACACGTGTGTGAGTGCATGGGGCGTTACTAAGCTGCACCCGGAGGCGTGTCAATGTTGGCTGGCGATGAGGAACCTAAACTGCTGAATATTATAGCCTGCCTGCAATAGTAATCACACCTATCAGTGTCCGTGGATAATGAAACGTATGCAAAGCATGCAAGACAGTTCCCAGCCACACAAAATGGAGAACCAAACAGAAATGCACGCAACACAATATGAGTTTCCGTCCATGGAACAAATGATATTTAAAATCGTGTGTCTGTAATGTACTGCACTGTCAGTAGTTATACCCAGTGGAAGTGAAGTGCATCATGTCAGCGCGCCGCCAATACACACGTCTAGCCCCATGAGCAGGGTCACCAGCAGTCACACAGTGGTAGTGATAGTACACAGCTGGGCAGTCGTGGCTATATAACAACCGTAAAGAAACCTGACAGTCCAAATTGTATACCAAACACACACAAACATATGTATATTAAAATGTGCTATACACATGAACAGGAACGTAACCGTCACATACACATAGGATGCTATATGCGGAACCGGGATATCCAAAAGCAGAACCCATGCATGCAAATGCAATAAGCAACAACCCCTGTATAGCACATAACCCGCATCCATGTCCGAATGTCCACCAAATCCAACTACCAGCCTTGCGCAGCCGTACACCTACACATAGCGAGTATTCCCCATATGTAGTAGGAAGTATCGTCCTAGGCAGTGTCAGGATTGCAAATATGTATCCCACGTTTGTAAACATCCCATCACAGTTATGTAAATCCAAATGCCCGCACGTTCATGTTTCGGCAAAATGTGTGTACATCCCGCGTGGGATAAGTAACCTGTTGAAACCTCAGAGTTGTTTACACGCCACGGTGTCCAGTACTGTACACATCTGGACAAAACATGTATGTGTAGTCACGGTACTGTTCAGTTTCTACACAGACATGCAAAACATACTACGCAGGATGGAACAGCTGTCCACCATGCAGGTCACCCCACTAGGGTTGCCACCTGTTCAGATGGCCAAGGTGGGACATCCCTTGTAGAAATGTGAGAATTTGCAGGATAAAACATACCCCCGGCCAGTGCAAAGGACAGAATTACACTTGTATGCCAAGATAAAAGCTTATTCCATAGCATTTGAATAGCTTATGCTATCCCAAATAATAGTTATGTGTACCAGATACAAAATACCTGTATCATGCAACTAGTAAAGAAAATAAGAAATATATTTTTGTCTTAAAATCACAGGACATTTGCCATGTCTTAGGTTTCATTGCAGGACACAACTGTCCAAAGTGGGACCTCCCCTCGCAAAGAGGAACAGGTAGTAACCCTACTCCCCACTGAATTATCGACAGTATATATTCAACTCAATCACATACCGACACCACCTCTCAACCTATTACAGCAACAAAATCTGGACAAAGCCTAAAAGGATGGGTGAACAAATAGGGACAGATGTAATTACTGCTCTCACAAACTTCGAAAGTTCACAGAATAATAGTATGTACATAAGCATGAAATGTTGTGAAGGATGTGGGGTAGTCCACAGTATTACAGAGGTCCATACAGTTATACTGTAACAAACCGTCACATATGTTGACTGTACTACTGCATACCTGTAGTTAATTCATAGTTAAGTCATGTGCAAAATAATAATCCTCGTAAGAATGAATACAGGAAATAGTCAAATGTGAATGGGAACACCACTCACCGTGGATTATGTATTGTAATCACCCCCACCCATATTATGTATTGCCAACATTATAAGCTGCTGACAGGTGCCCAAACACCTGTGTCTGTAAACACAGATAAAATGTTTAAAATGGACAAACCCTGTCCATGTGCTTTGTCTGACATTTGAACACGGTCAGGGCAGCTCTGTTCACCAGGAGGACAAGCCTAAACCCAGATCACCACATGAACACCCTGACAATTAAAGATCTGTATGTGTCAGGACTATAAGCCTTGGGGTTCTGAATATCCCTGCAGTGATTAAATATGCAGCTTGGGTCCAGAGCAGTAGGGAATCTGTTTGGAATGTACTGTGTGTCCATCTACACAACGGCGTACTGGGCATGCTCAAACACTTAGCAGTTGCAAAGGGCCATCTTGCATACACACAGAGTCTAATCACGGAAGGGCGCAGTCACTTGGTGACTAACCCGTAATGGTGATGCATTGCACAACCCTGTTGATGCCATAGGTCCCAGCCATACTGGCTACCTGTGCATGTCCCTTCTCTGTGACATGTCGTGTGGGTGTATAGTACTGTGAGGGTGTTGACCACACAGGCAAGGGTCCCCAACTGCACACTATGGGGTGTGCGTTATAGTGGTGTACACCCTGTGAATGCGGCCATGTTCCCGTACTGTTACAGGGTCCTACTGCTGCACAGTGTGGCCTCTAGCTACCAAGTGACACCTCACATCATCATTGGCCAGGCCGCTGTGTACCACCCCTGCACCATGTCACCATACCTGTAATGTGTTCTGCTATGTATGTCACGTCTCTGTCCAGTGTAGCCTGTGGCACCGACCACATGCATCAGGTGCAGTATATGTGCGGACATCTGTGTCATGCTGGTGTGTCCAGCAGTCAGGTTGAGGGTACATGTAGCATGCTGATATTGCCAGACGTGCCTGTGAGTAATCCACAGTTACACGTGGGGGACTGCAAACACTGCTACCTGTAGGCACATGCAAGTACACCATAGGAGGGAACCAGGGTATCACAACCAACATGGTGCTACAGATGTAACTGAGACACATACCGTGAACACATCACAATGCATGCTGCACCTGCACTACATGGTGTGACTGGTGCATGTCGACAGTACACAACCTATGTCACATACACTTCTCTCAGTATTCACACACAAACACTGCAACATACACATCCCTCACTATGCATACACAGGTAATATTACATACACCTCTCACTATGCTGTTTACCCTGTGCATCAGAATATTTGTGCATAACCCTGCACCGATGGTGTGGATGACAGGGATGCGGCACAGGCTTCATCATATGCACAGGGTGATATGCTTGCCAGGGGCATAGACTGCACCAATAGATAACATCATGTGTGTGTGTAAGGGCCGGTGAGTTGACTGGACATGTCTGTGCAGAATGCATGTGGATGTTGTGGAGCCCTACAGTTGTGTTTGCTGTGTGCGTGTATGTGTGTACACAGTTCTGCCATTTGTGAGGCCTACACGGGGTATAATTGACAGCCCCAGATTGTACAGAGCAGGTTGTACAGCTCACTGTGTCCATCCATGGCCATGTGACCTGTGCCTGCCTGGGGTTGCACTGGCACTACCAGGTGGAGGTACAGAGTGGCTACTGTCTGACGACACATGTCCGCTGGAACCGTGTCTCCGCTGAGACCATCCAGAGCCATGTCCACGTGGCCTGCTGTGTCCTGGTGTTGACAGCGCAGCACCAGCTGCACTGCTACCAGCACTATGGGAGCGGGCATGTGAGGTGGCACGCTCACGTCGACCTACACTAGGTGGTGTTGCTGGCCTACATCCACGTGGCCTACGCCTCACTCCTACCAGGTGTTCCAGCACAGACAGCTCCCGCTCGCGGATTGCCATGCCTCGGTCAAGGATTCCAACCATTTCACCTAATCGCCTATCCAGAACATTAGCAATCTGCTGTTGAGCATTTGCCAATGCCTGGATGTTGTCATTTAGGGTATGGATAGCAGCCCTCTGCAGCCTCTGCCCTTCTCTGTTCTGCCATTCAGCATGTGTCTGTGCCGCCATTACAGTCTGGAACATGCGTCTGGTGATACCAGCTGCTGCGCTCTGTCCTGCAGGTGCATGTCTGCCAGAGGTCCTCCTACGAGCAACACCGGCCACATGCCTGTGTGGCACATCTGCAGTCATTACACTGACACCATGGTGTGTAGACACACCTTCTGTAGCCACCATACGTTCCTGTTCAATGCTAACAGACGCTGACTGTCCTTCCTCTATGGCCACTGGTGATGCGGTATGTGTTGGCAGCTGAACTGTGTGCGGGGAAGAGGGGGACATAGCTGGGATGGTAACCATTGGCACAGATTCAGCCCCTGACAACCCTGCCTGTACCTCATGCATATGTTCATCACCACTAGTATCTGTGGGGACACTAACATCAGATGGACCACAGGAGGGTAACGCACTGACATCACCTGTGAATGCAAAGAAATACTGTAAAGTACAATAGACACAGACACACAAACAGACAGACACACACACACACAGACACACACACACACACACACACACACACACACACACACAGACACACACAGACACAGACACACACAGACACAGACACACACAGACACACACACAGACACACACAGACACACACACACAGACACACACACACAGACACACACACAAACACAGACACACACACACAGACACACACACACACACAGACACACACACACACAAACACAGAAACACACACACAAACACAGACACACCATGCATGTGATTTGTCAGATGGCATGCAGCATGCCTGCGATACAGCAGAGGGCATGCAGCTCAGACATTAATAGTGTTAGTAAGCATACCTCCCTGGGGTGCACACTACAGCAAGCAGGTGTCATATCAGTAGCCATGCAGTTCACACAATCATGGTAGTATGCATGCATCCCTGTGATACACCATGTGGCCCAGAACAGGATAACAGTACACATGGCTGACGTGACCTTGACATGTAATCTGCTGACATGTGCATTAACATGCGAACATGTTTGACACAATGGTGTCCTGACACATGTACAGCATCATAATGGGCTTCACATTGCAGTGTTGTGTGTATGCCCTACAGATAGAATGCATGTTTAGCAAATGTGCATGAGCATGGGAGGGTAGTATGAGCCATCTACATTGCTATACAGTGTGAAGTACAGACACTGTGCCATTGCATGGCAACATGAGGCATCTATGTTGCTGTAGAATGCATAATATGTACACATTGCATAGCCATAACTGCAACACAGTCATGATGTTCAACAGATCGTATATGGTAGACTTCAGTGACACCTCCAGTAGCTGTGCACAGGCTTTTAGGTTGTCCAGTGTACCACATCAACTGTATAATCAGTCAACTAAGGCTATAATTGGACCATGTGTGGACAATGTGCAACAGGGTGTATACACATCCCAAGTACTGTGTGGCTACATGTCTCTGGCCATCCCCCATGGCCATGTGTGCACATGTGTTGGCCAACTGTGTGTGATGGGCATCTTTTCCACATGTCTGTGTTGTCCCATATGACATACACCCATAGATGTCAGATATGTCACAATCCACAGGGCTATGCAGACAACGGGTTGTATGTTTGGTATGTGGGGTATAGGTCATGCAATAGTGTGACAGTATTGCAGACAGAACACTACATGTCTGGGACATGTCAGGTGGCACATCACAATGTGTGCACCCAATGCAGGGGCATATGACACAATGGTGACACCTGTGGGCTGCCCATATCACAGCTCACTGTGTGGTACTGTGTGCGTACCACACATGTTGTTCCAATGCATACTACATATGCCTCCATTGTAGAACACCTCCACCGTTGTATCACAGCTGACCACACATGTCGCAATGACAAGTACTGTGGTTTCAAGTCGGTGTATCATTACGTTTGTATATATTGCACATGGGTGGTGTGTGTGAATGAAGGGTGGTGCGACCTGCATATCATGACTGGAACAAACATCAGGTGTGCAAGTGTTAACTGGCCACATGGCAAATAGATCTACACTGTAACATGCCTGATACTGATGACAGTCTCACCTGCAACAGAACCATGTCTGTGCGGCACGCCAGAGGTACCTGTATAGGGGTGACACACCAGTATGAACATTATCCATGATTGTATGACAGCCACAGGTTGCACTGTGCATGTGAACACATTCACCTGTGTAATAGCATATAGTATGCACATGTGTGCATACACAACGTAGCATACTGTAGTATGCAACATGTGTGTCCACATACCTTGCATATGTTGTTACTTTACATAATGTACAGTGACACATGCAACTACATGGGATATAATAGCCATATGTGCAGTACTGACTTACCAGGCAACTCCAGGCTCATTGGTTGGGAGACACCCACCTCCACGATGGCAGCTAGTGTTTCCAGATGCTGTTCCCTGGGTGTCCCCAGACTGGCCAGTAGCTCCTCGGTGTGTGTGAGTGGGGGCTGGGTTGGTGGCCCACCACCTGTTCCACCTTGTTCCCTAGCGATTGCAGTGGCACGCTGTTTTGCATGTCGTATCAGGTCCGTGCAGTGTCTGCGCACCTGCTGGTAGGTGCGGTTATGGCCACCCACATCGTTCACCCTCCTGCGTAGATCCTGCCACAGGTAATCCCGCTGCTGGGCATGCTGTGGCACATGGCTGAACAACAAGTCATAGTTGTCATGGAGCTGTGGGAGGAGGACATCATCCTCCTGGCGGGTGTATGCTGGGAGGCGTGTACGGGGCATTATCTGTAAGACATAATGATGGTGACAGGTCACAGTTTCAGAGATGTACAGAGATACTGCTGCACATACATTTCTATGACATCTACTACATCTGCACAGTTATCTTTGCAAAGCATCATGACACTGACATGACTGACGTGTTTATGTCACACATGTCACACCCATTATGCACTGGATATCATCACCATATATGTGTGTCACCTCATTACAGTGTTCATACTACATGTAAATGCTGTCTTGCTGTGGGCATGTCTATTTGCCTGCACTTGTGTTCTTACCTATCTGCACATGCCTCGATGTGTCCACGGTACTACTGTTGACCTGGATGCTGTGTATATGTCACATATCAACACAGACACAGCCGTAATGGACTTGAGCAGTGACAATACACACATATGCATGGCCACCTGTACATGCATGTGTTTTGCCATATACAGCTACACAGCACTGTAGAACTGTTCAACATCCTGCCATGGATCGCCTGTATTGCACATGTGATAGACATGGGACAATGGCTAGTCAGACGACATTCGCAGGGATGGTTATCAACCATAGCATGTGCGGGCACGGTTTCCAAGCTGTAACAGACAGCCATTGTGCCACCGCAAGGTGCATCAGTGCCACATTACTGATCCAGTCAGTTGATAGTACATCTACCATGCGGCCATCACACCATGTATGACTGAGATGACATGTGCAGCTTTGATGGACAGGGTTGCATGGTATGGTGGGAGTATGTCACATATATGGCACAGGGATCTGTCCAGCCTGTGGCGATCCTAGTATTAAGATGGTGGCTGTCCATGACATATGTCATATAGATCAGGATATGGACATGTAGCATGTCCATCATCATGGTGTAGCAAATGTCCTTCTGCAAGGTAGACAGCATGCTGCGTAGTGGAGGTGTGGATTGTGAAGGCTGGTATCGCACATCCATGCATAGCCATTACCCCTTACAGGTGGTATGTGATCCTATATTGTTCACCACAGTGCTGTATATGCCTGTCCAGTGATCTCCATGCTCATGGATGGCACCCTGACATGACATGGGTACCTCATATGACTACCTAAGGGGCCTGGAGACGTCACCATGTTGGGGGGTGCACTGCACAGCACCATCCCTTACACAGTGTCCATAATGTTGACCACAGCCTAGGTAGTAGTTTATGGGTACAGGGATGTTCACCTAGCGGTGACACTGCTGGTATCATCCATCAGACTGTGCACATATGTCACACACCTCACCCACACAGCCCATTCTGTATGTTGTTCACAACACTGACACAGCTATACTGATAGGTCATGGCCATTCACAGCCTTACATACACAGATGCCTAACATTTGTCTGTGTGGTATGGGCTACAATGAGGGTGGGGTACAATACATTAACCCTGTTCTACTGTAGCTGGCACTGGTGTGCTGTGCACATGTCACTCTTGCACCTTTTGTAGTTGTGAGTCTGTCAACAGGCCACTGCTGGAACACTCCTGTGACATGCAAAGATATTTGTAATCAAATATCCGTGCTGTCTTGTACAGCTGTACTGCTAACATCTACAGTGCTAATAGTTCATGGACATGCACACCATACTCAGCAGGGTTATAGTGCGGTGCCACCCTAAATGACTGTCATCACCACTTGTGGGTTGATATTATCTAACACCCTATCTGTATTGTATGGTCATGCTAGGCACTTGTTCAGAACTTGTGAGCATGTCATGAGCTACTGATTACTATAGCGCCCATTCCACACCATTTCCCACAGGTACACTGGCTGTCCTACACTTCCCAGCTTGCTTAAGGTATGACAGCTGTTGTACACACGCACATATCCTGTGGGACATGGTTGTATATACAGGCATGTCCAACTGTCACGTACCAGTGCTACTGCCTGTCTATATGAGGGATATGTGGTACATGTGGCAATAGAGCAATTGTCTCATGTGCACATTCAATGCTCACCTCCCAACATACGGCACTACAGCCTGTGGGGGATGCACTTCTGCAGCCGTGCTGGGGCCATAGCTCTCAGGTGTACCTCATTATGAGGAACGTTCCTCATTTGGGGTTCTAAAAGGTGCATGTTCCTCAAGGTTCCAAATTGGAAGGGTCTGTCACACATTCATTGTTGTAAATAGTTTACCTGCTAGCCATGGCTAAATAGATGGGAATCATATTAATTCGTTGGAATATCTTTTTTATATGCAAGACCAGCCTATTTTAGCCATCATATGCCCTTCTTAGTTGACGCTGTTAGTAAGCCAGTTGTAAGTGTTCCACGTTTTGCCCATTTGTCACACAGTATGAGGGCTAATGTTCCTCAGTTTGGGGACAGGAGGCTAACAGCTATGGCTGGGGGTAATGCTGTCACCAACCCTGACTGCACCTGACAGTCATTTGTGGATGTGTAACAATTGCAACACACCCCACCCATCACATAGTCCCACATCATCTACACCACTGGCCACACCTACAAGGACAGCTTGTGCAGTACGTCTCCATACTCACTGTAGGCACCAGAGGTAGCCCCCATCATGGAAGACAACATCACCAGCTTATAGCCCACAGACTCATGTGTGCCCATCATATACAGCCAATAGTGAGTTATAACATTCACAATACACTAGTCATAGCTGACTCTGTAGGGAGTCACACTGCAGTTCCACACAGCAGGCTACACAAGGTGTTAGTCGCTTACATCTTGCTGTCGGGTAACTGCTTCTGTAACATAACCCATGCCACACCTCACCAGGTACAATAAGTCTGTCATTCTCCATGTTAGTGTGACTGCCCTGTGATGCCACTTCACAGACTATGTGTGCAGGGACATGCAATAGGTCACCAGTCTTATAGCCCTGAGGGTGTGGGCCTAGCCCTGGGGAGCATTTTGCATTCGTCCGGACACGATACCACTGTACAATGACCAACTGTGTCACTTCAACAGTTGCCTATGCTCCTATTGTCATTCCACAGGCATATGGTATCTGTCCGCTATGACTGTCCTGGTCAAACACAATGCTGTGGCACAGATGACTTGCACCTGTCAGCCCTGGGAGTACAGCTCACATGTAAGGCTCTTGCTGCTTCTATACTGCCTGCCTTGCACAGTTTCCAATAACTGTCACTGGCAGGGAGGTAACTGGCAGGCACGACATGGGGTCATGTGACACAATGCTTGCATCTTCCTCTGTGACGCACGCAGGCAAGGCACACCTTATAATGCACCACTCAAACATCTCTGCAGTGACTGGGACCTGCCTCTAGGCTCTGCAGAGCACACCTGCAATGACAGGTTATAGACAGTCCATACCTTTCAGGCACATACATGGACCAGCACACCCACAGCTGAGGGGTTCCCATATCCCACTATGTTTTGCACACATCCTGGCAAGTTGCTTAGCACAATGCATCAGAAGTGCTCCACGTGCAACTAACTGTGTCCGGGACTGCTGTACACATTGTAACAAGCGACAGAGTCAACATCATACCCCACGGGTAACATACCTTCTATGTTGGTATAGTGGACAGTGGGCCTCAGACAGCTACTACTGATGTGTGACTGACACTACCCCACACTTCACTGGGAGAGCCACTCATGTACCGACACATCCATGAGTCATACCCTCCGCTCTGCTGGATCAACCCATACACACCACTTCCAAGACCTACATTACCCTTGGCATGAACACTACCACCATGTGATTGGTGTTACACACCTGGGGTTATCCCCTCATTGGTGGATTCCGAACATATGCTAATCGACCTTGTTAGCCACATCCCGGCAACAAACCCATCACAGCATATACAGTACATGTGTACTACAACACCTACTACAGACGTCTGCTGACAGTGGTTGTTAACATCATGACACCCGTGCAGATGGACAATGCACATACAAATGCTGACACATACCCCAGTGCACTTCATTAGCATGTACACAACTGCATGGATCATGCTATTCCACACAGAGCCATGATGGTACACACCAGATAACAGACGCCACTCTGGTGGTCATGTTCCATGGACATATGATGTACAACAACAGGTGTAGGCTGTTGCACAATGGTGTACATTCCCATGTGTGGGGTGGCTCACTGGTCAGCCGTGGTGGGGCCACAGGGTCCCTCATCACATACTCCAAGACTAGCTACGTAAACATGACTGCCACACATTCCAGGGTGTACCACCAGGCATTATGGTGGTATGTCAGTATTCGATGGCAACACCCACATCTGCTGTCACATACAACAGTCACCAGGAACATTGCAGACCCAGGTGTTGTTGGCAACATGCTGGAGGATGGATTCAATGCTGACAGTACACCCTCTCACTCACTACAGGGCCGCAATCCATACATGAACATTGTGGTGTCCCTGTGGTCACACCTACACAGTACTGACCTACACTCTATATGTCCTGGGACACTGGCCCCATGTCACCTTCCAACATCCCAGGCTGTGATGTCCACCAACCTCTGAATTACATGTCTCCCCACTAGGCCACCATATACAGTAATAGCCTTGTTTCAGACATTGTAGCCCCTGAATGGCACACAGCAGCATTTATCACACTACACATAGGTGGCATCGCATTGCACGAGTGGGACTATAGTCCTACACACCTGACTGGACTGTTCTGCATGGCTATGGGGCACATCATCAAGGACGTCATTCACAGAGACATTGTTGGGCTCCCGTCCTTTGCTGCCACCCGGGTTGGGCTTGTTAAGGCCAGAGCATGGCCCCTACATATGGTGGACTCCTTTCATACAGTTACCAGGGCAGTTGCTGATGGTACGGGAGTCCACACATCCTACATTGTCCTCTCATTGCCTTTCAGCACCATTCCCCATTCTGGTATTGACAACATACACATCCACCTGCACATCGCACCCTGTGTCTCAGGATGTTATGCTATGTGGCTCATGGACAGGACACACAGTGAGGCCAGCATACCATAGTACCTACTACATGTCAGGTACATTTGGCATACCATGGTCCTCAGTCATAGGGCCCCTCATGTTCAGTATATGCTTCCCTGCAGAACAGGCTGGCACAGGGGACTTTCCCTGCCTAGCTTTCAAACCCCTACATACCAAGCGCCATGATTGCTCCACCAGCTGATACTGACTCCAACCATACGGGTGTCGCTGTGACAGATACATAATATGACTATCATGGCATCAAGCTGCATGACACAAGGTGCATGCACATCACCTTTGCATTACACCATTCACCCACTGACTATCACATGGATGGTAGTCCCCTACATACATATCACATTGTACATGTTTGCAGTACACACATATGTCGCACCCACTCCTGTGGTTACCGTATTGCACTGTGGCATGGATATCCTTCTACGTGGCCATACCTATCTGTACTGGGTGTGTAGCTGGTACATAGGCACCCATTGTACCTCTGAACTTAAGACATCTACACACATTCAAGGGTACACCACCCCATTTAGGGTGTACCTTACACAACAGCTACAGCTTTACATGCCACAACATTAACACGCCATGACGTTTACTGAGCTCCGACAGTTTAAATATGCGACTGCACTACAGACACCACATCTGTACACATTTGCATACTACATACTCAGGGGTGACCTCTGCTGATCAGACAGGGCCCATATCCACAACATTATTGATGGATATACTCCTCATACGCGACATAAGCAGAAGCCACTGTGAGCAACATGCTCATGGATATGTGCACACACACCACATTGAGTGGGATGTGCTTCTGGGTTACATTCCCAAACCGGACACTCACCACTATGTACATCACGCAGGGACACTCAGTAGCACTGTTCATGTGATACCTCAATTGGTGGTTGGGAGACACATGTAGGCCTGGGATCACTGCAGTGGCTATACTGTGCAGAGGTGCAGGTGACACCTGGCTCTGCTGTTCACAGGACACTACCCTAGAGAGGTGCCACTAGTGTGAACACTGTAGTTGTGCTTACACATGGACTTGCCAGACTGCATAGTACCTCACTATGCACCTGTGCAGCTATTACATGTCCTTTGTGCATGGTTGTTTGGTAGCCCTTTCATTTAGATTAGCTATCATGCTATTACTATGTCCCATACCTACAGGCCATATGCATCCTGTTATTGTACATACCAATAGGCGATACCTGTGGTATGCATGATATGCCTGTTATGCTGTGTAGAATATCTGTCATATCTACCTATAATACTATACATTACACATATTTCACGTAATATCCCATAATGCAAAGCATACTTGCACAGCGGGACCACCTTACATATGTCATTAACGTTATATGCCCATACACATGCGTGCTGTGACAGTATATCAACATATACTATCCCCTGCTATGGCACGTCCTTGTTGGACATACCCTACCACTGACGGCGGGTTGTATGGCATTGTTCTGTTTAACGCCCTCATGTAGCATCCCTTGTGGTGTCTGTGCTGTGTACCTTGTGTCACACTGCTGGACGCACAGTTTCTACAAGCGTTAGTATGCTCAGCAAGACATCACTACATAAATACCTTTCCCCACTTTATGCATTGCGGACACGTTTAATTAATGCAAACTAGGCTATACATACAGTAAAACTAATTAATACAGATCATGCTATACATAACCTTACATATCGGGCATTCTACATACCTTGTTGTCGTTACGGCATTTCGTTTCTATCTCTCTCACAGTGTTTCAACTGTTATTCGGTATGAGCATATGGTTTGAATGTCTGGCAAGTCATCCTTATATACGTCGATACCTGAAACATGTGGATTCATCCCGCCAATTGGTGTTCCTGAGTGACTAATTACTTGCATATCAGCTGTGCAGCTACTCCATTTGCCAATTACGCGGCGACAGTGGGGTATAATTGGATTCTCCACTTGGGCATTGCCTATTTGCCCTACCTTCGGGGAGATGGTCTGTATTGTGTTTTGTTATGTGCAACTGCAACTGCTATGCATGGAGACAAGTATAGTTTGGATTCATGTCCCCCGTGGATTGTGTGTGACAGGTAGAGTATTTGGTTCAACATGTGGGTGTACCTGTCATCCCGACGTCTGATAACGGAGTATTGCAATCAAAACCTGTAACATGGCTGTTTGTTCCATTATACAACGCCTGCAATTTTGCATGACACCTTTAATTGTGTCTCTCACACTGTATGTTGAGGGTTCTGCAGATGTAATTGACTGACTGGATGTTTGTGCTGCTATTACAGTTTGTATTGCTTTAGTTTCTAGTGTGGGGGATGTCGGTGGTTGTACGTAACATATACAGGTTTGTGGGCCTTGCATTTCTACATAATCCGTATATATGTGTGTGGGCTCCGTCCCTAATTAGAGAGCTAACAGTTAGTAGACTTATGTTACGGGATTGTACGTTGGGCCGTTGTTAATTGGTTTCTATATCGTCTGCAGGTGAGCTTGCTACTTGTATACCTCCATAATTGCAGCGATATATCAGGGGATATGTGTAAGTGACAGCTATCCCTTGTATTTCTGTCCCAGATATTTGCAGTCATTGTGGTTGTGTTGTTAAAAGAGCCTGTTTGCCATGGGTTGCCACCTTTTCATATGGTCATTGTTGGACACTTGCAGGACACAAAGCGGTGTTTACAGGCCAACATGTAGCCACGGTCAGTACACAGGTAGCACATACTTTTATCCTCACTACATACCTATTGTTGTGTGACTTTGGCTACTTATCATATTGCATGTAACATTTAAGTTTCTTACATACAGGCATAACTATTAAATACGACTGTTACATTATATATGGGACATATTTATGTCCTACCATCTCGGACATTTGCCCTTTGTACTGTTTTATGTCAGGACACACCTGCCCAGGGTGGGGCTGTCCCTCCTACTGTGGGACAGGTAGTAACCGTATGCCTACGGCTAGCTATACCCACACCTACCATACTGATCTGCCTCTGACTTGGCACTAACAAACACATGTTGCAGACACGCACACACATTACAGTCACACAGAGACGCACACGCCACCCTCAACACACACTTACACAGACTACGGCACTCACAGACACAGTTGAACACAGTACCTACGTGGACCGCGGCACCGGCAGCGGTGACTAACTGCCCCTTCATATCATCATACTATTACTCGCGGATGTACTGTTCCGGTACTGTGTTCTATCGGTCTTTCAGCCTCGTGGTTACGCATGCCGGTATGTTACACATTCCATGGTTGGCGGTATCCTATTTATTTGTACCTCCAAGATGTTATGAATGTCGTTGAACTATCTATTATATTTGCAGATATCGCTGAATCCATCTATATCACCATATATCCCTCTATTGCCCTTTCTATCTGTATTATATATATGCATATGTGTACATATATATATATCTATATATACATATATATATATATATATCTATATATATATCTATATATATCTATATATATATATATATATATATACATATATATATATATATATATATATATATATATATATATATATATATATATATATATCTGGCGGGGAACGTGACAGGCACACAGCACCACCATATGCTGTAAGACTCATGTACTGTTCAGGTGTTGGCATTCCGTGTTCCACTGGCTGTTGTGTTTACAATGTTTGAGGGCTGCCAATGTAGGAGTCACACATTGGGCCACCTATACATTACAATTTACAGGTGGTCATGTTTGTGTGCCATCCATTTTACTGTGTGTGCAGGTGGAGAGGTGTCAGTCTGTAGGGGCCTACACTGTCAGAGTATGTGCTATACGTTCCCTCTTTGCCAAGGCGTAGGCATATTGTGCATGCCTCCATCTGCCTACTGGGACTGGCACAGTGTGTTCATGGTCTGAATCCCTCTGTGCCTGTAATGGCCTTGGCAATTGCGGTGGGCTATGAGGGCCTTCACCATTTTGTCCCTGCTGCAGCTGCTTCTGCAGGATCATATTATGTAGCATGGCACATACTATGACGATGTGGGCACACATGCCTGGAGAGTACTGCAAGGCTCCACCAGATATCCAAGCACCGGAACCGTGATTTTAGCATCCCGAACACACGCTCTATGATGATTCTGGTTTGTGCGTGTGCCTCATTATGGCGTTCTTGCATGGGTGTGTGTGCATTTCTGATGGGAGTCATCATCCACAGTTCCAGTGCATAGCCAGCATCCCCCACGAGATGGCCATGTGGGATGTCCCCCTTGACAAATACCTGATACAGCTGTGAGGCATGCCAGATATGAGAGTCATGGTAGCTTCCAGGGCTGCCAGCACACACATCCATGATAATGCTTTGGGCATTGCACACGACCTGGCAGTTGGAGTGGAATCCCTTGCGGTTTATGTAGCGTGTACCCTCCTCACCGGGTGGTGACTTGATTTGTATGTGCGTTCAGTCTATCGCACCCAGTACCTCCGGGTATTGTGCCACACAGTGGAAGTGGCGCATATTGCTGGCCAACTCCTCCTGAGTTCTCGGGAAGTATATCTGCTCATTGGCATGTGGTAACATGGCATCCAGGATCTGGTGTAGTACCCTGGATACTGATGCCTGTGAGATACCCATTATATCTCCAGTTGGCCTTTGAAAGGTTCCTGTGGCCAGTATTTGCAGGCTTACACATACCTTCATGTCCACTGGGATGGGTTCTCCTCTGTTGTTTCTGGTTCTCAGGTGTGGCCGGCACAGCTCCACTATTTGCTGTAAGATGTCCTTGTCCACCCTGTAACGCTCTACTATCTCCAGGTCATGTAGCCCCTGGTAGGTTACCCTTGGTCTGAACACTCTCCTTCTCCTCCGAGGCCGGCGGTGGTTGTCGGCATCATCCTCCACAACACCGTCAGTCTCTAACACATGCTGATGAATCACAGCTATGGCAGCTCCCAACATGTACATTTTAAAAGTTCCCTGTGTGTTTACACCTATGTTGCGGTGTTTGGGAATACACAGGTGTGTGTTGGGTGCTTTCGCACTTTATACTATTGTGCTGTGACAACCGATGATGTCATAGGGTGTGTATGTACGATCGTAGCTACAGGTTATCTTATGTGTTTTACTGCCGGAACTACTATTGTGGTGCCTTTGGTGTTGAATTACATTTGCCTGCCGTGGATTACCTCTTGACCTTCCCTTTACATTTCTGCATGTTGCACCTACCATTTTCTGGCGTGCATCCTGCAGTCTACTTTCATTTGTACTTTCCTGGACCTGGCGTATCTTGCGTTATGTGTGCTACTGCCGGTCTGCTGTCGGTTTGCTTTGCTCTGCTGTGTCAAGTCTCCTATCTTTGCAATCCAATACCTCCCCTCCTTTCTTTGCATTCAAATGCCTCCCCTATCCTGTTTTGCAGGTTTCTGCAAGCAGACTTGTCAGCTGCCGTCGATTGGCCTTCGTGGGTTGATTGGTGTTGATTGCTCATTAGTACTCCAATTACCCTACTTCTGCATTTCCTTCTTTTCTTCACCTGACCTTCCTGTTTCTGCTATTGCTTGCGGTGTGTGCGTCCGATTACTGGGTTTCGGGCACGTTTTCATCTTCGTACACATGCGCTTTTGGGCACCATGTGTGCTCTCAGCTAAACGATTCCTCCCCACCCCTGTCCTGCAGCTTTGCTTAGCAACGGACAGGCCAGATTTGCAATGCTCCAATGTGCTTACTGCTACGGTGGCACACCCCTCTGCTGATGTCATATATCTCCTCTGAGCCACTCCTCGGTGTTATACCGCTGCGCCGTGTGGTACAACCTTCATCCGGCGGGACATTTGCGATTCAGTATTATCTGCCTCATTTGCATGGCATTGACTACTAATTCATAGTTACCGTGCCGAACACTATCGCAAGCCCTTAGCAACCCTTGCACCTTGGTTGTAGTGTTCCATGCCTACCATTGTGTATTATGCTGTAAACCTGATTTCTATTACGTTGCGATTTTATGACATTTTTATATTATTTCTTTATGTTACAGCTTCCTCACACATGCCCTGCAGTTGTGCTGTGCGTTACTGTGGACATGACATTAAATGTTGTTATTTACGTGTTGTGCATCTTTTCTTATGCCATTGGCTGTGTATTTCGCCATTGGCATATGTTAACGTTGTGATACCTGGGTCTGGCCCTCTTCCATAACTCCGATTTTCTGTTTGGGAAAATGTAAACCGTGTTTTTTGGTTTACATTTCCGTGGGCTTATGCTACGCCTGCACCACTTCATGAATCGCTATATGCCTTCATTTGCATGGTGCGACACTGCACATGGGGTGATTAGCATACCTACGCCGGGGGCTGCGCAGATCTGGCGTACGCTGGTAGTGCACGTGGAATGGGATCGTACCCGAATCGCTCGACGGCCATATTTGGCATTATAACGCCTATGCTATGCATGCGCCTGGCGCAAGCTTCATGAATCCCGGGTCTTTAAGTAGTCTATGGGCTAAAGGGAGTATGTTTCAATTTTTTGCAACTGAGTGACAGAGTATTTTCCCAAAGGTTTTGATTGGCTTATGAACGTCAAGAAAGTATTCATTAGTACTTCTTAGTGGGCATTGAGGAGTATAAAGTGTCAGAGAATTTGCAAGGGATGGGCAGGATTTAGGATTGTTTAGTATATTGTGTGCTATAAGGAGTTGGGACTGAGGCAGTAAGTTGGAAAATTCAGGCCAGTGTAAAGCCTTTAATGAGAGGCAGTAATGGGGTTTGTAAGGTTGATTTGCAGCAAATCTGGCTACTTTGTTATATGCGGTTTCTAGTTGGATATTAGGTTACTCTGTATATGGATAGAATAGGTGAAGCATAGTGTAGGGATGGTAGAAGCAGGGATTGGGCAAGGGATGGCATGGATGCAAAGGGAAGAAAGTTTTTGTGATGGTAAAGCAGACCTAGTTTTTGGTGTTTTTTTTAATTGAGCTATGAATGTGATGGTTGAATTTAAGTTCATCATCAATTATTGCTCCAAGGAGTTTTGTTTGGGTGTCAACAGAAATTTTATTTCCATTAAGGGATGTTACGGAAAAGTTCTGTTTTGCATGTTCCAGATATTTAGGTAGGAAAAGTAGTAGCTTAGTTTTGCTGGCATTTAGCAGGAGTTGATTGGATTGTAACCAGTTTTGAACTGAGTGGAGTGAGTTTTGTGTAAGGGATTGAAGGTTTTCTATGTTGAAAGCAGAGCTGATGATGGTCGAGTCATCAGCGTACTGAATAAGATTGGATTGGGGGCAGGATGAGAAAAGGTCATTGGTAAATACATTGAAGAGGAGAGGGCCCAATATTGATCCTTGTGGGACCCCTGTCCTAACTGCTAGAAAGGGGGAGTAGGAAGAGTTCCATCTAACAGCCTGGTGTCTGTTAGTGAGGTAATCACAGAACCAGGAGGTGATGGAGTTTGAGAAGCCTAGGTTAGAGAGTTTATGGTGAAGTATGGTATCCGATATGGTGTCAAATGCTTTCGACAGGTCTTGAAAGAGGGCTGATGCTATTTTGCTATTATCCCTGACTTGAGCAATGTTATTAGTAAAGGATACGAGAGTGGTAGCTGTGCTATGTGTGGAGCGGAAGCCATGTTGAGTTGGTGTGAGTAGGTTTTCTTGTAGCAGATGATTAAGTACTTGCTTATGGATACACTTTTCCAGTATTTTGGAGAGAGGAGACAGTATGGCAATTGGTCTGGAATTGGTTGGCTCAGTGGAGTTTCCTCCTTTATGAAGAGGCACTACAAAAATTTCTTCCAAATTTCAGGGACTTTGCCTTCTTTTATGGCTCTATTAATCAGGATAGATATGGAGTAAGCTAGAGAAGTAGCTGCATGTTTAAGGAATAATGGAGGAAGGTTATCAGCTGAGGGTGAACCAGGTTTTAGTTTAGTTAAGAGCAACTTGATATAAGAGGTGGGAACAGGTAATAGTGAGAATGAGAGTGAGGGTGAGAGAGGTGAATCTGAGGTGGATGAAGATGTAGATGGATTGAAAGAGGTGCGGGTGGAGAAGTTAGTTACAGTTAAGTTTTCAATGATTTCAATGAAGAACTTATTAAGGAGGGTTGCTATTTCCAGAGGAGGCTTGTCAGAATAATGTGTGGGTGGGGTAGGAGTACCAGGTGAGAGAAGTTTATTGATAGAGTTCCAGAATTTTTTAGGATTACAGTTGGGATTGTTAAGTGAGGATTGGTAATAGTTCTTTTTATCAAGATTGATTTGTTTCTTAGCTTTGTTTCTAAGTTCCCTGTAAGACATAAGGTTGGAAGAGATATTATTGCCTTTCCAAGTTTTCCAAGGTTTATCTCTGGTCTTCATGAGTGTAAGGGTAGTTTTGGGGCATATCTGAATTTGATGCGAGTTTTCCTAGTGGGGGCAAGGGAGTTGAGGATGGATAGAAAGGTGTTGTTGGAGTGTAGGACTGCTTCATCAAGAGTGAGATTAGAGAGAAAGGACCAGTTTATAGTAGAGAGGAGGTGATTTAGTGAGTCACGAGAATAGCTAGATGGATCATGGGTCACCTTATATTGTTGTGCTTTATGCAGGTGTTCAGAGTTTCTGTGAACTAGTAAAGGTAGGTGGTCACCTAATGTGTCTGGTAGAGTGGTTGGATTATGGTAATGTTGGGGGTGAGATACTAGTATCCAGTCAATAAGTGAACCAGTAGAGGAAAATGTATGAAGGTGGGTAGGGGAAGAGATGAGCTGTGTGAATCCATACAGGTTGAGAGAGGTAGAAGATGATTCTTTATTGATCTGCAGCCAGTCAATATTGACATCTCCTAGTATGATGGTTTCATAAGGAATAATTTTAGATATCCAGGATAGAAAGTGTTCTAAAATGGGGACATTATTTCCAGGAGGGATATAAATTGATGCAAAGGCAAGTTTTTTATGGTGGCTAAGTTTAAAATCAGCTAAAATTATCTCAGCTGAGAGAAAGTCAGATATGGGAAAAGAGACAGGGGAGACATACAGGCAGTTAGAATACATGATTGCAACTCCCCCTCCTCTTTTTGAAAGTCTGTCATGCCTAGCTAGGGGGAAGAATTTCAGAATTAGAAATACTTGGTTTTAACCAGGTTTCACACAAGGTAAGTATGTTTGAGTTATGTTGATTGATCCAAGCATGAAGTGTGTTGGTTGTTTTAACTATACTTTGAATATTTATAGATGAGAGGATGAGTCTTTTTTGGGGAATAGTATTAGTAATGGATGATGGAGAGGTGGAAGAGAGCACAGAGGTGGTAGTGGTACTGAAAGTATTTTGAGGAGAATTGTTAGGACCTGGGTTGCTGTGGATGTCTCCTGATAGTAACAGGTTGGATAATATGAAATTGATTATTGGAAAGATTGGGTGCATGTGTGGATATTTGTTTTTGTGGCTGACATGCTGTTTTGGTGTAAGGAAGTATTTGAATCTATGTGTGGCAATAATGGTGAAGTTAGATAGGGAAGGGGAAATGTGAGTAAAGGTAGATGTGTTGTGGTTTGGAGATAAAGTGAGTGTGAGTGATTTGGTGTGTATAACAGTAGTGCTTTAATAGCATGTGATAACTGAGAGAAAGAGTAATGTAGATGAAAGGAGAAGAAGAAATAATATATTAAGAATAGTAGGCATATTAGTAATTAGAGTAGTGTGAGATAGATGAGATTGTTAGTTCAGTGGGTGATGAAAGACTATAGGAATGGTGTAAGATTATGAGTACTAAGGGGGCGGGGATTAAAAGAGGTGTGGATGTGTTGTGTTGTATGATTGGCCACTGAAGTGGATGGAGGAGGTGCGGCTAACTATAAAGGAAATTGAGTCAGGGGTGGGTGGGAATGGGGGCAGGGTAGGGGAGCGAAGTGAGCCCGAGTGATAGCAAGGGTGAACAGAGAAGGCTGCACAAAACCAGCTGGGACTAGCTCAGGAAAATCAATCAGCCAGGTTACTTCAGGTATGGTAGTTTGCAGCACTTGTACTGTTTGCAACTAACTTCTGTGTACCTTAGTTTGGTTGTTATTAGCAAATGTGTAGGTTTTGCTCCAATTGATTAACCCACTCAAATAAACTTTTTAAGTTGCTTCTAATAAGGAGTAACAGTCACAACCTGTGTGTTTGATTTATTTAAAAAATGCTCAGTGAGACCTAAAAGCAGCTGGTGATTGATTTAGAAGTAATGCTGCCATCTAGTGGTATAGCTTGGAACCAAGTCTACACTGCGAGGGGGGGGGTCTAGCCTGTTGTCCCTGCAAGTGTACACTACCTTTACAGCAGATTAAAAGTTTAAGGATATATCTACATTATCTATGTGGAGTGTTTGTTGCCTACATTAGTAAAAATAATCGATTCTTTCTGATGGTACGTACATTTACTTTTAAAACATGTTTAGGTTGATGCTTGCCTAAAACAACTTCAGGTAGAAATTGAGGGGACTTCCTGTGCGTGAAGCTAACTGTGAAAACTGTTCTGTAAGGGAAGAGACCATATAAGAAATTTTAGAAATATTAGGTGGCTGAAAGTAGTGTACTGGAGTTAGATAGAATATGAGGAGTTAGTTACACAATGCCTAATACCTTGTAGCTATTATGCTGAGTTTCAGACATTTAACATTAAGTACAATGTTTGGCATTCAGTTAGCTTTTCTGTATGTTTGATAGGTAACAATGACAGCATTAATAACTCGTACTCAGTGGAGAGCCTTTCAAGAAATTAAAACCAAGTTTCCTTCATTCAAGCAAAAACATACTGGCTTTCAAATTACGTTCTTATACTATAGTAACAACTTTAGTAGCTATGCAAGTGCTTGCAGGGTTCAGCTGTTACCGCACATTATATAATATGGAGTAACACACTCTCTATCCAAGACCAGGAAGTCTAGGGCACATTACTGGATTATAGGAGCTGCAAGATATCATTTTATGGAGATGGAAGGCTGCACTGAGTGAGGGGGGTGGACGACAGAACAGAGAACACTTTCTGTCAGCAGCCTTAACTCAGAGTCCCATTCACATCTGCTAATGTATTAAACAAGTATATGCTAGTAGCTAAAACATAGAGGCTGCAAATTACATTTATGCACTTATGAAAGCAGCAGTCACACACCAGCTATTATCTGACTAAAGCCTGTGTTGCTAGATGTAGACAGCTACAAGTAAAACATTGTAAACTACTAGTTCGCTATAAAAAAACAATCCCCTTATTTTATGGGCAAATAATTGTGATTTAGCAAACACTCACATCAGCTAATTCTTTAACAAGCCCTCATATGTAAACTCTAACACATAGCAAGTCAAGTAGATTCAGTCAGCCACATTGGTCTGTAGCATTAACATACACAAGACAAAAGCAGTATGACTACTGTTACAAGATAAACCAACATTAACAGCCACAAAATACAGACAATATAACAAATGTTACAAGGGAAACCAGTTTTATAAAAGCAAGTTTAGAGGCAATATACGTAAATACAGTACTTACTGGTGTGCACACTTAGCTGGGGACTGTTGGTTCCTTGCTGGGAGGATAGGATTTTAAATATGGTGCCTTGTAGCTAACCCTCTATTACAGCCTAACCTACAGGGAAATTCAGGGATAGTGTTCAGGGATAGGGAGATGGGTGGGATAGTTGTTTATGTATTTTTGAACATTTTTTTTTGTGGGAAAATTAAATGAGTTGACAGATTTTTAAAAAAAATCCTGACATAGTACTTTGTCCGAAATATCAGGGGATTAAATGGTTATAATTTAGGAAATTATTCTTTCGAGCTGGGGTATAGGATCTGAATGCCCAGACATAATAAGGTCTTACTAAATTTAATGCTATTGGCTGCCAGAAAAAAAAAATAATTAGAAAATGGAAATTAAAATCTAAGCCAACTGTGACCAAAGAACTTAATATTGTAAAGCAGATAAACAAACTGGAAGGGAGATCTTTGGAAAAGGGAAGGAGCAAAGTGCATAGAAATAAATGAAATTTATGAGAACAATACCTGCAGAATAATGTTCTGGCAAAGAAGTGAAATTTAAAGGAAGGCAGGAAATGAACACTTTTTGTAACACTGGAGTAAATGAAAATTGTTAAAAAGAAAACAATATATGTATTCCACATAAAAATAAAGGAAATATTATGTTTTGGTTTCTTTTCTGTTACTGTTTATGTACCTATGCCATTTTTTAAAATATATCATGTTTAATAAAGATGTTAAAAATTGTATACTAAAATACTTTAAATACAATAGGATCAAGCTTCACCTGCATTTTCAGACAATTTATAATTTAATCCTCAGATATTCAAAGTCAAACAGACATTGTAAAAAGGCAGAAAGAGTACCAAGAATAAGGCAAATTGACAATGAGATTAATATGACCTTGCAAAGAAATTTGATGGCATAGTACACAAACAAGAAGCAGGCCATAGAGATCATCACGATTAATTCCTTTGTATAACAAATACATATTTATTTATTTTGTTAACTTGTACAGTGAACTGGTCTGAAGACTCTTTTCAGTCACATCCTGGGTCACAGGACAGTTACAAATGTAGATACAGACATAAAGTAACAAGAAAACCATCTAGGCTTTTTAATGCAAATGGATTTTTTATGAATTAATGCAGTTTTGTAGTGGATCAGCAACAAAGAATTGAATTAAATTGTTAAAGAATTACTTGAAAGCGAGCCAGTTAACCATTGTCATTGAAGCAAGTGCATTTGGATTGTTCACAGAGATATGACTTTAGTCATTTTGAAATTCAAGCAGATTGTCACTAAGTCTTACCTCCTGCGGAAAGATGTCCCTCATGGATGGAGCAAGTTGAGCAAGTTGATAGAATGCATTTTCTCCCTGGCCCAGGGTCCATGTTGTGGGCCATCATGGTTACTAAAAGTATATTCAGTAAATTGTGGTGGCAACTTGTTTTTGAGAGGCAGACAATGGGAATTAAGAAGCAGTTCAAAAATTTTAACACCATTATTGAATTACCACTTAAAACATAGGCACACATAAATTATATTTAAAATATATTTATATTAATTTAATATCTATATTAATTTAAATTTAAATTAAAAAAACATATTGGCATGTTGCCAATTACAAACATTATATATCACATGCATTCATTTGTATAACTATCATCAATCCAACATTACGTATATTACTGAATTCCTGCCTCCTCTTAAACCTCACTCCTCCTCCAAAACATTATTCTGCAGGTATTGTTCCCACAATTCTCATTTTTGTATACAATTTGCTAATACCTTTCTCCAAAGAATCTACTTCTAGTTCTGTCATCTCTGTTGCAATATTCAGTACTTCAAATACAGTTGGTTTAGACTTTGATTTCCATTTTTTGTAATTTGTTTTTTTTTTGTCATCCACAAGAATTAAGCTTAACAAGGCCACGTTATGTCTATATAATGCAGGCCCTGTATCCCAGCTAAAAATAATAATTTCCTTAGTTACATATATTTGCTCACCCAATATTTCTGACAGAATATTCTGTAGAACATTTTTTTTAAAGTCTGCTAACTCATTACAATCCCAAAATATATGTTCCCAGTTACCTTTGTCTTCCCCATCAACCCTCAGACTTTTGGCTCCTTCCTAAGGAAAAATTCTTTGGAGTCTGCTTGGGATATCAAAAACCTATGCAAATACTTCTAAGCATAACTTCTAAATCGTTTAGACTTTTTTTGCATATTTGGGTACCATGCATATGTATCCCCAATGTTTCCTTGTCAATTGCTTAGTCTCTTCCAAGTCTTTTCTAACCTCCTCTTACTGGTTCCTATAGTCATCATGCAATACTTTATATGCTCTACTAATTAAACAATTTTAACAGCAGCCTTTTGTTGCAAAGTTTGGCAGTTGGCTTAGAGGACTAAGGCATTGTTAGTGAGCAGTTTCTGTAGTCCAGTGGTGCAAGGTTTTATTTCCACTGCTTTCATTGTCTAACTGCATGCACTGAGCAACTCATTTACTTAGTCACTGCTGTCAGGCTGAGTCTGAAAAAAGTCCAAGGCAGTCACGGCTGTATCCCAGAAAACAAATACAAATAAATATTGACCTTTCCCTTTCTGTTTGCCTATTCTATGATATCAATCCCTGATAGGGAGGGAAGTCCGTAGTCTTCTTGGCCTCATCCACTTCTGTTACCTCACCCTCTCTAGTTATCTACTCCTAGTACCTTGGATCCTTTGCCAGTTCTCTACAGTACATATCAGTTCCCTCTTCCCTATTCTCTGTACTCCTAACTGCAGTCATATCTATTTGAAGACTGTCCTTTTTCCATTCCTGGTTTGGTTTAGTTCTTAGAATACTTTTTGCTACTTTATGAATACAATATTTTCTATGGCTGTTGTTAATACAATATTTTCTATGGCTGCTGTCAGTATATTTTAAATGTTAATATATTAGGCAGAAAAGAGGCTCATTGTTTTTTGGGAAGTCATTTAAATTTCTGAGTGGTAGTACAGTGGTGCTTTAGTCAGTTGTGAGAAATGCATGACTGAAAATTGTGCTTTCTGTCTCCATTAAGAAGGTAACATTGTGAATGCAGAACAGAGTAAATATGGGGGGACCATATTCTAATCTAGGAATGAATAAGTTGAGGGCAATGACCCTTGTGTCTAGAGTGAAAAGATTTGATAACTGCTCCAAACAGATGCAATAAATTGTGAGAATCTAAGATGTTACATAAGTAGTGGGAAATGTAGTTACAGAGTATTAGATGTATACTTAAAAAATCTATTTCTTGTGGCATTACTAATATATAGACTTCCTCATTTATCTGCCACCACATATATAACTCTGGCTCCAGAAGTTATCATGATTAAGACCAAAGGCTGAAAGTGTTATGGTCTACATGTTAAGCAGAAAGGTGTCACACTGTGACCATGAAATAAGTGTGCACAAGTGTCTGTGTGTGTGTGTGTGTGTGTGTGTGTGTGTGTGTGTGTGTGTGTGTGTGTGTTGGTGTATGTGTTGTCTGTTTGTAAATAAAATAAAAACTAACAAGAACCAAAAAAGTAATAAAAACGGAGACTAGTTTCTTGGAACACACTTGCACACTTGAAAACTTTTGTCGTGACTACTTGCAAGACTTCTTCAGAGTACAGAGCTGCAATAATTCAACAAAATATATACCTGTATAACAGGTCATGAATTTGCACATCCTAAGTTATGCAATACATCAATTAAAGCTCCTGTCAATTGTAAAATGCACATAGAAAGTGTAAAACGTGTTTGCATTTGAAATGACAATTTGAAAACAAGATTAAAAAACAAGATGTTGGATGCATATAATACACTGAAATACACCATATTTGTACAGTCTAAAAGCAAATAAATGACATTTAAAAACGCAAATACAATTCACACAAAGCTCATGCAATGCTAGCCACCTTTTTAATACACTAAGCAAAGATAAAGAATCATTAATTCCTGGAGCAACTGAGGCATTTAGCCCCAGTTGCCAGGTTAACTCTTTGATTTCAAGAAGTGTAGCCAAATCACACATGAAGTTTGAAATCACTACCCTATCAACAATAAAAAATAAAAATTTCTTAAAATTAGAGCACCCATGTTTTCAAATCCTTTCTCTCAATCTTCTATTTGTCTCCCCCTCATAAAAATCATTGCAAGAGCTGCACATGGCAAGGTAAACAACATGGGTGGTGTTGCAGTTACACCTTCCAGGGCATGGAATAGTTCTTGCAAAGCTAGCTACTGCAATGTAAGGTCTTTCATGTATAAATGTGCATACCTTACAGAACCTCCATCTTCTCATACGTTCCTGTGCAAACATTGATTTCCTATTACCAGGGTCAGTCTCTAAAAGACTTTTAATATTTTTCCTTTACTAAAAACCACAGATGGAGCTGTTCCCAAAAGGATCTTCATATTATTAGGAAATATAATTTCCCAATTAAACCTCACTGAACTAATGTATTTAAAAACATCCATGCTATGAGGAATAGTAAACACAGGAGTGGACGCATCAAAATTACAACTATTCCTCCTTTTTACAATGTTTCCGCCAGCATACTGATCAATGTAGGATCTGATTTTTAAAATGGATGTAAAGCAGTGATTTTGCAGACCCGCAACCTCATCCCTAACATTCATTAATAACTGACTATGATACCCCCTCTCAATAAACATACATATTAAATAGTGAATCTCCTTGTCAAATAAGTTGTCATCTGATATCAACATGGAAAGCCTCACCATTTGGCCTTTAATAACAGACCTTTTTCAATGGAACAGATGACAACTACTAAAATGGAGATATGAATTAGAAAAGGTGTTCTTTCTAAAAATGGTAGAGGTGTAACACCCATGTGTTAAATTCTTCTATAGGAAAATACCTGAATAGTTTATGCTGTTGGTTCCAATTGAATATGTGAACCTTAAAAACATTGTAGAATGTTGCCACTGAGTGTAGAAAATAACCCCATTGTTCAATGATGCCCTTCCATAAAATCAGGATGTCATCTAAAAATCTATAATAACCATGCACCACTGATAGCAATTTAGGGGTAAACATTAACTTTTCTTCCCACACTGCTAATATGATATTGGCATAAAGAGGAGCAAGAACATGCAGTGCCATGGCCACCCCTGTTACCTGGTAAAAATATTTACCCTCAAACTGAATAAAATTGTTACTCAAAGTCAATTCAAGGAGGATGACAATCTCTCATGTGTTTTGAATGGGAAAAGATGTGTGTTTATCTAAAAATCTAAAAAAAAAACAGTCATTCCCTGTATTGTGGGGAATAACAGAAAAAAGGTCAACAATGTCCACTGTAATAAACATAATATTTTCATCAAACTGTTAACTGTTTAAAATCTCTAAGAGGTCCCACAAATCTTTTAAAATGTATTGCTTTGATTCCAACACACCCTTGCACTTAAAATCAATATATAATATCAGTATCATTATATAGTATATCATGACTTCTGATTGGTTATTATACAAGTATATATTTTGATTTTGGTGAATCATGGCAGCTCTATACTCTGAAGAAGTCTTGCGAGTAGTCAAAATGATAGCGTTCAGCCTATTTTTAAATTTTCAAGTTTGTAAGTGTGTTTGAACAAATGAGTGGCTTAGAATGTTGGTCGGTCTCCATTTTTATTGTGTGTGTGTGTGTGTGTGTGTGTGTGTGTGTGTGTGTGTGTGTGTATGTGCATGCATTGCTTCAAATGTCTTTCATTTCAGCTGTTTCTGTGAATTACAGAGGAGTTGCTAAAGATACTAAACAAATTCTGGATATTATAAGCCCTAAGAACATGTGCTAGTAGAGTGTAAGATACCCCAGTACAAGATGTGGCACACTGCAGAAGAATTAAGGAAAAAGAGAACTGTTATTCCTTTATGTGGGTGCTGGATTAGGTTAGCAGAAACATTAAATGAAGGTTTGGTATTATTTTCCAGAAATAAGCACTGGTTAAAGTAAGAGTTGAGGTGATGGAGATGAGGTGCAAGAAATTGGTGGTAGGATGTACACTGCGGGACAGATAAAGAAATGAGGACATCTGAGCAGTAGCCAAAGCAGCCCAAATGCAGAGAAGGTGAAGGAGAACAGAGTATGCTGATTCAGTCACATGTCTAGTAACGTCGCGGACAGTTTGGTGAAGAAGACTTAGGAGAGACAAGAAGATAGCAAGAGATAATTATGACATCCATCCAAGAGATGGATGGATTGTGTGACAGAAAACCTGTGGCAATTAGGCATGACTACTGAAAAGGTAGGACAGTGGCTGTGGATACAGAGAGGTGGCAACACTTGACATAACACCCCAACTCCATATAGAAAACTGGAAAAAGAGGATTGATGATGGTGATGATGATGATGATTATGGTGATGATGATGATGATGGTGATGAGGATGATGATGGTGATGATGATGATGATGGTGATGATGATGATGATGATGGTGATGATGATGATGAATGCTAAGAGTCACAACATTTCTGTGTGAAGTGACAGTGGGAGGTAGGCTATATGTAAAACAACAGTGTCTAGTGATGGTGAAGTAAGGAATTTAGTATAAGCAGAAAGTTAATTTACTTATTTATATGTTTATTTTTAACCAGGAAAGTTTGAATGGGCAAAAGCTGATTTCAGTTGAGGCCCAGGGATAAAAGCTCTACGTGTTATATTTTGATTTCTGTACAGACAGGTGTAGCATCATCATAGAACATATTAATAACAAGACTAACATTATTCGCAGGTAGTAAAACAGCAGTAACCAATGCAATAGCAGATGCATACAAGTAGTATGCACATTAGTATAGAAATGTGGCATCATCTTACATGTTACTGTTAATCAGCAAACGACATTTCCTCACTGAAAGAAGTTACTGAAACAGAATTAATGGTACTTACTATGACATTTTTCTATAAAGCAGAGAGTTGGACAGGGATGATTTATCTATGCAAATAGTTTTTAGGTTACAATTAAGTGTAGTTTTAAGCTGTTTTGAATGAGACGTCACAATGTGGTGTGTAATTCTGGGAACAAACTTAAAATTCTTGTAAGGACATAAATAAATTCAAACTAAATGACAGTCAGTCAGTCTGTGCATCAAATCATGGATACAGGTTCAGCTATTAGTTTGCAGTTTGTTTCACTGCACAGAAAGGCCAAAATGAGCATTTTCCTCTAATACACATAACATTCCTCTAATGATATTGTACACAGATCTAAATACCTTTTAATAAGAAGAGCCTGATTTGTTGACATTATGTGGCAATTGCATTATGGCACATTCTATGGCATTGTAACTAGTCTAGGATATTGGCATCTTTAGTTTTATATAAGTAACATTTTAAAGAATGCATTTATTCTCCTTACTATGGTGTCTGCATAGGCATTTTATGAATAATCTTTATGAAATCATCTAGAGAAACACTGCATTCTTTTTTCTAGCTTGCTTTTAGATTAAGACATCCATTAGTAGAAGGTGTTGTCCTTTTCTAGTAAATATTCTCATTGACTGTCTGAAAGTCAGTGCATTAATGTTTTGACAAATTAACATTATTATTAAATGTTCAGAACCTACTTCCTGAAACTGTCGCTTTTCTGTTTTTTTCAGTGAAACTAAGAAAAACATCTTAATTCAAAAATACGGTTCATGCTGATGGATAAAAAATGATTTCTACACTTCATACTCAAAGGATTTCTGCACTTTGTCCACTTCTCTGCTTAAACATACAGAAATCTCTGTTGCCTGGATTTTGTTGATTTACTTGAAATAACAGCTCTTTCAGAATGGTGCTGACTGGTTTAAAACATGTTGCCTACTTTTGTCATATCATGGTAGATGCCTATATGTAACACTGATAAAAATAAAACAGTATTTAAACAAGTCCACTAGTTTCTGTATTAGTATCATCAAGCAACACTGTTAATGATTCACTTATGAGGTCACGTATAGTGGTGTGATCTGCACGTGACTATGAGAAATATTACACCTGCAAAATAAACACTGATAAACATATTTAGACATCAATACTTCTAAAGGCAGATTATTTTTTTGTTTACATTTCTTGTATTCTTTAAGGCGACATTTTTGTTGCTGCCTCAGATATTTTATTGTAGAATATGAAGATTCCTGACATGACTTTCATGAAGTGTCTGCATTTATAAAAACTGTACCACAATGTATTAAAACAAGGCAGATGAGATTAAAACATTTTATTGGTTATAAGAGGATTTGGAGACATGACTGAAAAGTGCAGGTAGATATATGTAGGTATAAGGGAGATAGTAGGAGAAAAAACAAGTTTCTCCTTTAAAAATAAAAAGTCTTTGAAGAGACATCTATGTTATCCCATAGAAGCCAAAGAAACACCAAGCAGAAACATCACAACTAATAAGGGCACATTACCATGCACTAGATGTAATCAGTGCAGATATATAGATACTAGTAATAATTTCATGCACCCTGATACAGGTAGAGAATACATGTTTAATGTTCAAGCTACCTGCAATAGTAAGAACTTAGTATATATAGCAGTGTGTGATATTTGTTTGAGCTTCTATGTAGGAAAAAAACAACAGGGAATTGAGGTTCAGAATACGAGAACATTTATTACACATTAAGAACCAGAATGTGACAAATGCATTGGCTAAGCATGTGCAAAGCAAGGTGCCAGAGCATACATTTAGCTTCCAAGTGATAGAATTAATAAGAGAAAATGATAGAGGGGGGGCATTATAAATAGAACTGAGACTTCAGAGAAATGCTGGATCATTAGACTGAGAGCAGATAGAGGTCAGGGGCTAAATGACAGGATCCCCCTTAAACCTGTTTTGCAGAATAGGCCTTTAATTTGATCATACAAAAGTCATTTAGTATTTTATATATTAAATAATACTATGCACCCCTTTGGTTAGGTGAAGAAAGAGAGAAATGTATGTATGTATTCACTTTTTATCTCTATTTTTTTTGTATGAATGTACTGTTTTCTAAAAGTATGTATATACAAGTGTTTTTTTATATATGTTGTTTATATACATGTTTATTTGTTATATATGCATTTCTTTTTTATATGTTTTTATAGTAGAATGAAGTTTATGACTCAACTTGTGTGCCTTAGGTACAGCTTTTATAGAAGTTTTCATGAGTTATTAACAAGTTAATGTATTCAATTGAATCAATTAAGTTAATGGGCTGATTCAGATTTTAGTATAAAGTATAGAGTAAAGTGATGCATGGTTGTAAAAGGTCTGATGAAGTGGTGTGAGTAGCACCATGAAAGCACTTACCTGCATTAAAGAATTTTTCACTTTTTAGCATAAAGCTTTTGTACTTTGTGGCAAATAATAGTGACTTCCTTGGCTGTGGTTTGAATCATTAGCTGTTTCTCTGTGGTTTACAAATGATTTGGATGTTACTGGCAATTCATTTACTCTAACTGTGACCTTGAGGAACGGTTCACTTGTAAGTGTGATTCCACTGCAAAGGAAGGAAGAAGCTTGTGCATGCAGCCTGCACAGGGCATAGTGAATGAACAGGAAACAACAACTATATACACCTCTAAGACTTTTGAAGCCAAAGGCATGTGGTAGCAAAGGATAGCTATATTTCCAGGCATAATAGAAGCAGTGTTATATGTAAATGCAGATTTAGAGCATTATAAAGACCAGCTGCTTAAAATGGGTGATCTACAGGCAGGTGCTGGTACAGTAGTGTCCCATCTTACTTGCCCATATCATCCAGGTCAACAAAGGCAGTTGCATTTTCTGTTAAGGCATAAGCAGCCGTAGTGAGCAAAGACAGAACAGCAGCTTTACAAATGCCATGATAACTAACTAAGCAGAAGACAAATGAGCCTAACATAGAACAAGTAACCTGGCATATCAAGTGACACATATCAGTCAACTTCAGCAGAGTGCACAGCCAGCACATATGCAGTATAATTACGTTCTGGGAGAGATGTGTCATATATGGTTTATAGGTTCATAGGTGTGTGCTAGGCTAATGGCCCTGGGACCTTTACAAGCCTAGCCCTAGGATTACCCTGGCATTGTGCCACCTGACCTTAGTTCCCAGTGTGTCTGCCGAGTAGAGCCACTAGAGTTAGCCCCAAGGTGAATTTTCTATTTCCCATCCACTCATCAAGATTTCTCTTGAAGAGGGTCAGCAAGGTGCTCTGCTTGACATGTATGGGAAGTCTATTCCATAGCATGGGCAGTCTCTGGGTTATGAGCCTGTCCCTCCAGTATGTTCTGTTGATTGTGGTAATGAGGTTGAGGTCTCTGGAGCATGTGGTGTGGATGGATTGGGATTTCTTTAGATGTAGCATTTATAACAGAGCTGGGTCGGACATGACTTTGTAAGTCAAGCAGAGATCGCCTCTAAGTAGGCAATATGAGACAGATAATAGTTGGAGTGTTTTGTGTTGGTCCATATAGGACAAGTATTTAAAGCCTAGGATCCTCTTTGTGAGGTACTTTTGTGGCCTCTCCAGTTGTTGCAGGTGACTAGTGAGGTACATGCCTAATGGGGCATTGTACTAGATGATTGGCCTAATGAGGGAAGAGTAGAGGGAGACAATGACCTCTTTTTTTCCTGTATGCAAAACCCTTTATAATGAGATGTGCCCCATAAAAAGACTTTCTGACCACAGTGGCAAAGTGGTAATCAAAAGAGGGGTTGCTCTCAAGCTGTGTTCCCAGATCTCTTATAATGCCTTCTGCATTCAGTGGACTACCATCAATGTGGTAATTCATGGGAACTGTTTTTTTCCCAAAGGGGATAACGACACATTTTTTGGCATTGAGCTTAAGGCCATGGTTCTGACACCAGTCGTTGGTCTCAGTGAGGCAGTTCTGTAGTACGTCAACATCACTTGGGGAGTTAATAATAGCTTCCAACTTACAATCGTCTGCGAACTTTGTCAGCCAGAGTCCCTTCGTGTTGGCCTGAACTTCAGAGAAGTAGATACCAAACAAGAGAGGACCCAGGACTGAACCCTGTGGGACTCCACTCATGACTAGTCGGCAGTATGACTTGGAGTCAGCTACTTTCACACTGTGGGTTCTATCTGTGAGCTAATTTGCAACCCACCTAGTGATATAGGGGTTGATGCCTAGCTTAGTGAGTTTTTCTATGATTCCTGAGTGGGAAATGGTATCAAAGGCCTTGGCCAGATCAAGGTAGACTGTAAGAACCACCTTGCCTTCATCCACAGCACTGGTAACTGACTCAGAAAAGTCAACCAAGTTGAGCAGGCATGATCTGCCCTTCACAAAACCAAACTGTGTGGGATCCAGAGTTTGGAGATTCCCTGTATCCTTGTATATTAGGTCCATGATGATGCATTCCATAGCTTTGCATATCAGACTCATCAGGCTAATGGGGCGATAGTTCCCAGGGTTTGTAGTCACTCCTCCTTTGTGCAGAGGGATGACTGTAGCAGTGCGCCATTCAGTAAGGACAAAACCTGAGGTGAGGCTGTGATTGAACAGGGCACACAGGTGAGGTGCCAGTTCACTCTGTAGTTCATGTAGAACACAGTCAGAGATATTGTCAGGTCCCATGGAAGCTGTATTCTTGGCCTTGGACAGTGCTGTTTTAACCTGTGGAGCAGTAATACTGGGTGCCTGGCAATCTACTGGTATTGTGATTGGTCCTTTGGGTGGGAAGAGAGAGGGGTAAATAAAGTTGGCACTGAATCTGTCAGCCAGTATATTGGCAATATCTGATGGCTCAGTATAGGTGGTACCATTGTGCAGTAGCTCAGAGAAAATCTGGGTATTACTGTGGAGATTTTTACACAACTATAGAAGGCCTTGTTGTTGTCTTTACTGTCTGCTGCAATTCTGTTTTCATAGCTAGCTTTAGAGGATTTGATGAGAGATCTCAACTTTTTGTTGAGGCTGATAAGGGACTTTTTCCAATCTTGGGACTTCACCTTATTCCGCATCAGTTTCCTCTTTCTGTTGTAAGGTTGTTTATAGCAGGGGGCCACCAGATTGGCTTCCTTTTTTTGGAGGAGAGCATCTTTGTTCTATTGGGTATGGTGAGATCCATGCATTTGTGTACATGTTCGTACAGTGAATTGGTGTAAGATTCGGCAAGTCATGCAACTATTCCCCATTTGTATGGTTCATAGGTTCATAGGTTCATAGGTTCATACTAGGCTATCTGCCCTAGGGCATGTACAAGCCTAGCCAGAGTGTGTTTGGCTTTTGCCGCCCCTTAGAATGAGTTTACTGTGCCCTTTTTAAGATTGTGTTTACTGTGCCTCTGTCTAGTAGTGACACAGAAGTGATCCCCGGGGTAAACCTACGATCTCCCATCCACTCGTTAAGATTTTTCTTGAAAAGAGTCAGTGAGGGGCTCTGCCTAACATGGACTGGGATTCTATTCCAGAGTGAAGGGAGCCTCTGGGTTATGAATCTGTCCCTCCAGCATGTCCTATTTATTTCTGTGCTGAGGTTCAAGTCACTCGATCGCGTAGCTCTAAGGGATTTAGATTTTCTGAGGTGGAGCATGTCCATTAATTCAGGGTTGGACATGGCTTTGTACGTCAGGCATAGATCGCCTCTGAGTAGGCGGTATACAACTGAGTAGAGCTGGAGTTTCTTTAGCCGAGCAGCATATGGCATCTGTTTGAGTCCCTTGATCCTCTTAGTGAGGTACTTTTGGGATCTTTCTAGTTGCTGCAGGTGTCGGGTAAGGTACATCCCAAATGGGGCATTGAACTCCATTATGGGCCTGATGAGGGATGAGTAAAGGGGCACAATGACCTCCCTTGATCTAGATATGAATCCTTTCATGATAATGTGGGCTATATAGAAGGTCTTCCTAAACACTTTGGCAATGTGGTTGTCAAAGGAGAGGTTGCTATCAACTTGGGTCCCCAGGTCCCTAATTACTTCCTCTGTACTTAATGGATTACCTCCTATGTGGTAATTTGTGGGCACTTTGTTTTTGCCAAAGGGTATAACTATACACTTTTTGACGTTTAGTTTAAGGCCTTGGCACCAGTTATCCGCCTCTATGAGACCCTTTTGGAGGGTGCTTGTGTCAGCTGGGGAGTCAATTATGGCACCCAGTTTGCAGTCATCTGCGAACTTGGTCAGCCACAGTCCTCCCGTGTTAGCCTGTACCTCAGAAAAATATTTTCCGAATAAGAGTGGTCCCAGGACTGAGCCCTGTGGGATGCCACTTGTAACTGGTTTAGAGTCTGACATGGCTCCAGCAATTCTGACCATGTGGGTTCTGTCCTTCAGCCAGTTTGCAACCCATCTTATGACATAGGGGTTTATATTTAGGCTGGAGAGTTTGTCTACGATGCCTGAGTGGGGTATTGTGTCAAAGGCTTTTGTGAGGTCTAGGTAGGCTGTGTGGACCACCTTACCCTCATCAATGGCCTTGGTGACTGTGTCAAAGAAATATACCAGGTTCAGGAGGTAGGATCTGCCCTTGACAAAGTCGAATTGCGTAGGATCCATTGTCTGTAGGTCCCCAATGTCTTTGTTTATGAGCTTCATAATGATTCTCTCCATAGCTTTGCAGATCAGGCTAGTCAGGCTTATGGGGTGGTAGTTTCCAGGGTCCATAGAGGCGCCTCCTTTGTGGAGTGGGACTACTGTTGCTGTACGCCATTCTTTGGGTACATATCCTGTAGTAAGGCTAAGACTGAATAGCAGCTTTATGTGAGGGTATAGCTCTTCTTTGAGTTCATGTAGCATGCAGCCCGGGACACCGTCTGGTCCCATTGATGCTGTGTTTTTTGCTTTGGAGAGGGCAGCTCTCACCTGAGCATCTGAGATGTCAGGGAGGCAACACTCTGCTGGGATAGATATTTGTCCTTTTGGGGGGGAGGGGAGAAGTTTGCACTGAACCTGTCTGCCAGGATGTTGGCAATGTCTGAGGGTTCAGTGTATTTATTGTTATTATGGACTAACTCTGAGCATATCTGGGAGTTGCCACCCAGGTTTCTAACATAACTAAAGAAAGCCTTATGATTATCTCTTGTTGCTTGTGCAATTTTTCTCTCGAAAGTGGCCTTGGATGTTTTTATGAGTGATTATAGTTTTTTTAGTACTGATCAGAGATGCCTAGCCTTTTAGGGATTTTGCTCTATCATGTAGTAGCTTCCTCCTTCTGTTGTATAGCTTATTTATGGCTGGGGTCCACCAGACAGGATGCCTGCCTTTGGGGAAATGGGTCTTGGTTTTATTTGGGATTGCATGATCCATGCATTCCTGAAGGTGTCCATAGAATGTGTTTATAAAGGATTCAGCAGATAGGGTCGTGGTTTCCACTGGCCTGGGGGCCTTGAAGGATTCCACTTTGGTTTTAAGAAGTGTGAAGTTAGCTTTTGAGAAGTTCTTCACTGTGGTCTTTTGTGCTGGGGGTGGGGGCGGGATGTGGATTTCTAGTGAGATTAATTTATGGTCCGATCTTACCAATGAGGGGTATACTTCTGGTATGGAACATTGTTTTCCCATGTTGGTGATGATAAGATCTAGTATGTTTTCCCCTCTTGTGGGAGTGGTGACCAATTGTTCCATAGCATTTGAGTTTATGAATTCTAGGAACCTCTGGGCTAGGGTGTTGGGGCTTGAGTAATGCTCCCAGTCTATGTTTGGATAGTTGAAGTCCCCCAATATGATGGTGTTTGGATAGACCTTCATATTCTCCAGTGTCTTCAGGAAGGCCGAGTGGGGTTCCTGAGTTTGAGAGGGTAGACTGTAGCATGCTACAAACTGAAAGGCAGTTTTGTCCACTATTAGTTGCACATGGATGGTCTCTGATGCTTCGTGCAATGCCACTAACCTGGAGGTGTGGGTGTCCTTGATGAATATGGATACACCCCCTCCTTTTGTGGTTCGGTCTGAGTTTTGGGGCCGAAAAGCATGATATGAGGTATAACCTGGTAGTGCTGGGGTGCTCTCAGGAGCCTTGAACCAGGTTTCTGTCACTGCACAGACATCGATTTCTCCATACTGAGGAGAGCTTTGAGAGCATGCATCTTGAGGTTTAGACTTCTGGCGCTGAGCAGCATTACCCTTAGTTTCTTTCTACTTGTGTTGTCTAAGGAGGTGGGTTTGTCTTTTGAGCCTTGCCTAAAAAAGGCACTATGGGGGTGGCAAGAGCCTTTGCCAATATCCGAAAGCCCAGGGGTGACAGGTGCAAGCCGTCCCTTGCGAAGCAACGTGGCTTGTTGAGCATGTCATCCCAGGCAGACAGATACTGGATCCCCTTTGAATGACACCAATACTTAAGCCAATTGTTGAAATTGATCATTTTGTCTTTATACTGAGGCATCATTCTTGGTGAGGGTAAGATGCTGCTCAAGGTCAGGGTCATACCGGCCTGGGCTACATGATCAGAGAGCTCCTCTATGTCTCTTTTCATGTAGTCCAGGGAGGTACGTCTCAGGTCATTCACACCAGCATGGACAATGACTGAGTCATATTTGTACTTGCTTTGGAGTGACCTGAGTGCTTGTGTTATGTGGCGGATTCTAGCGCCCAACAGGCAGCTCACTGTGACCTTTTCTTTGTTCAGCCTGGTGAGCGGGACGTCAGTGTGTCTGACTACAGAGTCACCTATTACAAGTGTATCAGGTATGTTGTTTAACCTTAAGGGTTGTGGCTGTTTGGCACACTGACTTTGTGAGCTATGTGTTGCCTGTGTTTTATTTTGGGGTAGCGGTCGCTTGGGTGTCTGCTTTGGAGGTCTCTGCTGTTTTGGCAGATTTTTATTTAGAGCCTCCGAGTATGTTTTTATGTGTTTATGTGTTTGGTCTGCAGTTGTGGTAGGACTATGTGAGACTGGATTTGTGGTGTGTTTGGTTACCTTCCCCTCCTGACTGGTTTCGCTAGTACTGAGTCGAGAGAGCTCAGCCTCCAGTTTGGCTATATGGTTGCATCTCTCACATATATTTGTACTTGGGAGGAGGAGAGGGTTGTCTGTGTACATGAGGCAGTTGTAACATTGCCTCAAGATTCCCAGATTCACCAGCTGGACAGGAGAGGAAACTAGTAACTGACCTTTGGACATGCTAGAATAGTATAGGGAACTCCTTTGCAACTGAATCAGAAAGGACCAATAGGGGATAAAGTACTCAAGGGGAGTATATGAGGATGTAGTGCTTATTCAGATTATTAGTGCTTAACTTATAGAAATTGCTTATATGAGCAAGTGCATGGGTTTAGATTTAAAATAGAGTGTTTAATTTGAGAGTTAGAGCAGTTCCAAGGGAAAAAATGAAGAGTAGACTTTGTGGAGCCGGGAATAGTTTAAACCCGATTAACCAGCGCTGCCCGATGTGCAAAATCGCGCAAAGCCGCGCTAAGCGATTTTTATACCAGGGAGAACAAAAGGATAGAAATTAGCCCAATATGGCCAATGAGCTACAAGTTGCTGGGCTGGGTCCACTCATACAGGGACAGATAGGCTGCTCAGAGTTCCCTCTCTCACAGTGAACAAGGAAGCCACCTAACTATTCAAGTATGATATGGGCAACACAGGAACCTTAACCACAGTCCTGGATTCAGCAAAGCCTGAAAACCGGACTAGACTAGTATAGAAAGGCGGGAAAGCAGGGAGATTATTTTTTTCTTTTTTCACAGATAACAGAAATGCAGCAACTTAAATAACTCTAAATAAACAGAGGAGGCTAGCACACTTGAGTGTGTAGCCTTCAACTATGTTACAGATATACAAGCAAAAACGACAAACAGTAACTTTTTAAAGTGCAACAATGAATTTTAAGTACAGTAAGCAATGCAGATATCAGTAGGGTTCCACAGAAGCACTGAATAACCGCGTTTTTGACGGAATTAGCGTTTCAGGGATACAACAAGAAAGAATCAATACTTAAACACTTCCAAAGTCTCTCTTTGTCTCTCGGCCGCTTGTAGGACTCTGCAGGGCACCATGAGGAGCTTTGCTGAGCTGGGTGCCGTGAAGTTAGCCACCTCTATTTTTAGGAGCCCAAAATAAGCTTTGGAGAAGTTTTTCATGGTGGCTACCTTTGCGGGGGAGGGGGCTTGGGAGAGATATGGATTTCCAAGGTGATTAGTTTGCAGTCGGATCTAACCAGGCAGGAGCTGACTATTGGTGTAGAGCAATGGTCACCCATGTTAGCAATGACCAGGTCAAGGTTGTTGCTACCTCTAGTGGGATTAAGAATGAGCTGTTCCAGGGCATTGGAATTAATGAACTCCAGGAAACATTGGGCAAGTGTTTTGGTACATGAGTAGTTTTCCCTGTTAATGGGGGGGGGGGGGGTAGCTGAAGCCGCCTAGTACGAGAGTGTTAGGTTGGATCCTAATATTCTCCAGTGTGCTTAGGAATGTGGATTGTGAGTCTTGCAACATGGTTGGGGTCCTATAGCAGTCTACAACCTGAATTGCTGTCTTACCCAGTGTTAGCTGCATCTGAAGTATCTCTGGTGTGCTATGTTTGGCTACCAATCTGGAGGTGTGCGCATCCTTTATGAATATGGAAACTCCACCGCCTTTGGAGCTTCAGTCCAAGTTCTGGGGCTAAAAGCTGTGGAAAGAGTTATAGCCTGGTAGTGTAGGGGTGCTTACTGCTGCCTTGAACTAGGTCTCTGTTACAGCACAAATATCGATGTTCTCCAATTTAAGGAATGCTTCAAGCGAGTGCATTTTGAGATTTAGACTTCAAGCATTGATCAGCATGACCCTCAGATTGCATTTGTTTGTAGCTTTTAAAGTGGTAATTTAGTCTTTGGAACACTGCCTAAAAAGGCACTATAGGGGTGGCAAGAGCCTTGGCCAGTATCAGGAAGCCCAGGGATGACAGATGCAGGTCATCTCTGGTAAAGCATCGAGGTCTATCAATCAAGTCATCCCAGGCAGACAGATACTGCATCCCCTTAGAGTGACACCAGAAACTTAGCCAATTGTTGAAAGCAATCATTTTCTGCTTGTGCTGTGGAATAATTCTGGGTGATAGTAGGATGCTGCTCAGGGCTAGTGATGGTAGGATGCTGCTCAGTGTTAGGGTCATACCCACCTGGGCTACATAATCTGAGAGCTCCTCCATGTCTCTTTTCATGTAGTCCATGGAGGTACATCTCAGGTCATTCACACCCACATGTACAATGACTGAGTCATATTTGTACCTGTTGTTGAGGGATATGAGTGCCTGCATTATGTGGCGGATCCTGGCATCTGACAGGCAGCTGACTGTTACTTTCTCCTTATTCAACCTAGTGAGTGGGACATCAGTATGCCTCACTATCGAGTCACCTATGACTAGTATATTGGGCATGCTGTTATGCTTTAGGGGCTTTGGTTGAGTGGCACACTGTTTAGGAGAGTTATGTGTCTCATGATTAGTGTTGTGTTGTGGTGGTCCAGTGCGGTTCTGCCTTGGAGGTCTCTGCTGTTTGGGTAGATTTTTATTGAGAGCCTCCACGAAGGTGGGTGTGTGGTTTGTGTTTTTATGTGAAGGCAGTGCTGGTGTGTGTTCTGGATGGCTATGTGTTCCATGTGGTATGGTGCAAGTGCTGACCTTCTCCTCTTGATCAGCTGTTCTGGTCTTGGCTGGAGAGTGCGAGGCTTCCAATTTGGATATATAAGTGCATCTCTCACAAATCTGAGTGTTGGGAGGTAAGAGGAGAGGGGTTCTTGGTGTACATGAGGCAGTTGCTACATTGCCTCAGGATGCCCAAGTTCACCAGGTTAATAAGAGAAAGCACAGGGAACTGACCTTTAGACATGCCTGGAGGGGTGGGTATTAATAATAAGCATTGGAGCTGTTTCCTTGTAGAACGTTGAGTGCTGATAGCAGTTTTGTGTGCTACAATAATTGCTACAAGAAGTCTGGTAAAGTGCTAGACTAATAAGCTAGTAAAAGTGCAGGAGAGGAGAGAACTAGTACATCTAAGGAAAAAATTGAAGAGCAGACTCTGGCACTGCTCAGAAGCTTACAAATTGTTCTGGATACAGCAAATCTGTATCTGGACTAGAATAGTTACAGGAAATGTGGGAAACGAGCGCAAACGCAGGCTTTTAAACCAGAAAGTTGAAAGAGATGGAAAGACTGCCAAAACAGCCAATAAACTACAATTTCTGGGCCAGAATCCACTCCTCTTGTGGTAGATAGGCTACCTATTATTAGGTATGGACAATACAAGAAAAGGTTTATTGGTGCAAATACGACTGAATTAAATCAGTGGGGCAATACATTCAGTTTTTAACAATCTTTCGGGCCAAGTGCTGCAGTTTTATTTCTCTACACATGATATTAGCCTGAATGTGCCAAAGACACTTTTAGAGGAGAAACCAAGTGATCTCCTCACATATGGACAGCATATGCCAGATATCACATTATTATAATCAGTACAGGTGACAGAATGCAAAAAACAAAACAGTTACACTAGACGCTATACAAGGGGAAATAATGGACTGTAGAGAGTTGTTATGAGGTCCTTCTCCACAGGTGCTGGGTCTCTCCACCACTGGAAGGATCACCCTAGACAGCATTAAGATACATGGACAAGGCCTATCTTTTAAATTGTTTTGTACTTGTTCTTTTCTTAGTGCAAATATATATATATATATATATATATATATATATATATATATATATACATACAC